>NW_015163106.1:699221-712474 GCF_001447785.1 Gekko japonicus | reverse complement strand
AAGCAGCAGCAGTGAGTGCACATGCTCTACATGCTTGCTGCCGCTTCTTCTACCGGGGTGGGGAGGGAAGGGGCGGGGCGGGCTAGGGAGCCGGGGGATCAGCGATCCCCCGCGTTCCCCCCCAATCGACCTCTGCACCAATCAAACCTGTAGGCTACTGTAGCATGGATAAGCATGGCACCTGCAGATAAACAAGGGGTAGATATGCTTCTTCAAGGATGGTTGTTTCACATACATTCAACATTCCACCAAGAGGCAGCTAGGCTTGGCCACATGACTGGTATGCACACATGGTCCTTGCATCATGCAAAAGTGTCTCTAATACCCTTGGAGAGGCCATAATGTTCTAAAAAGTAAAAGAATGATGAATGACTGAGTTTTCACACTTCCACTCCACCCCCTTTCCACACATATCTGGCTGTTGCACTGAATGTATTGGAGGAAACCACTGCTGTACGAATGCAACATATTGTGTCACGTGGTGGCATGGGGGCAAGACGGTAACTTATGGCTTTGTACTGACATGGCTCTCCTTGTCCCCTGTTCTGTGTATTTATTTGTTAGTGCATTAGCCCTTCCTTGGGCCAATTGCTAATTAATCACCATAGAAAATAACAAAGTGTGAAAGCTTTGATAGAGGTTAAGAAATGTCTCTATTTATAAACTTGCAAGATTCCAAAATATCACTTTGAGCCACATGTACATCATTTGACTTGCAGCGACATGCAGCAGCCCCAAACACTCCCTCCCTGCCTTTTATTCCTATGGTAGTATGGTTCTTAGACCACAGTTCTATATAAATCCTGGCAATTAGTTTATTACATTTGACAATACTCCTGTGGGGAAAGTTGAGAAATGGCCTCTTGGGGGGAGATATAACACCTCTGTGATGCAGGAAGCTGCCTAGGACCAATAAGCCTCAAGAATTTATATCTCATTCAGAATCTCAGCTTCTTAAAAGGCATAAATGTAATGCAGAGCTATCTTATATGAAAGTAACATGGATACTGCAAAACCTTGGCTTATCTTTATGCTGATATATTGCCATAAATGTAAATAATATATAGCACATAGCACATCTCCAGAAATGATTCATCACATGATATCTGATCCATGTGGGCAGTATGATACCATGAATGGTATGTGAGTAGCCACAGCAATGGGAGAAACCAGACTGTTCTGAGAAACATCTCAAGGGTCCTTAGAGAACCATAAATAGATCTATGCAAAGTACATGCAAGCACTATGCAAAAGTCACAATGTGACCTTCCAGCCCCAAAGACTTTTTGGGGGTCCTTTCAGAAGATTTGGAATACCTCACACACAGGCATGCATGGGTTACTATCAAGTGGTGTTAGATATGAAATGTGTACTATCAAGCCTAATGTAGGTGCCTTTCTGAAGCACCTAGCAATGGTTCAGTTGAAAAGCAATATAGCAACTCTTCCAAACTTCTGACTAGGTGGGGTAGTTAAAAAAACAAGCAAAAACTCAAAGTGTTTTCTTTTAGTTATTAAGATGGGAGAGGTCTGCATATTTATTAATTTCATTTTAACTTTTTATAGGAACACAGAATAAAGAAATGGGGTAAGGGAAAAGGAGAAGAAAATAACGTTATAAAAACTCAATACAGAGGGCAAATTTTACAGATATTAATCAATGATTGCATTGATTAAAAAGTATATAAAAAGATGTACAACAGGGTGCTTAGTAAACCACAATAACAACTTACTCAAAATATTCTACAATTTTGTCATAATGGTTTTCGTTTTTGTCCTATCTTACCAATTATAAAATAAAACAGGCAAATTCTCATTAACTTTGTATATAATTTGAACATAACGGTTGTAAGAAAAACTGTGTAAATGATAATTTTCTTAATATTTCATATAAAAGTTGTCATGTGTAAAATAAACTCGAAGTGTTTTCAGTACAGGCCATGGTGATGAAACACATTTAGATTTTATGTATTGCACCTTTGAGAAGATGGAATTGCAAAGGTGATGTTGCACCGCAGAGCTGATTGGTCTGAAATTATCAATGCCTGAGTGTTTAAAATTTCTTCAGTTTCTTTTTGGACCCCCCCCCCCCCCCGCTCCTTGAGAGACAAGCACAGGCTGCAATAAATTGATCACCCCAGGTAGCTGTAGAAAATTTACAACTCTGCAAGATGAATGTTACATTTGCATTCAGTGAATGCCAAAGGCTAAAATTACTTTTACAAGTAAGCAAAAGTTTTTCCCCCCCTTTTAGCTTCCAGTGTGCAAAGGCTGGCAGTATGTAATTTTATATGTTGATGGAGCTAGCCAGAAAAACAATAGACCTGCTTCTGGGGCCTGGGAGAAAAACACACTTTCAATGGACAGAGTAGGAATCTTCTAGAATTGTTTAGCTGGTACTTCTCTATTAGGTGAAGATGGGCTGGAGTCTGTTGGCTGTACAGGAAAATCTCTGCCTTATGTGACAAACGCATGAGATCAGATGCACATGGTCGAGATAGGAGGAAGCTTTCTAAATATTTCTGAACAGATGAGGTGAAACAGACATCAAGGGTAGGGTTGCCAGTGTGGCCTGGCAACTGTTGGGAGATAGGTAACAGAAAGTAATTACTGTGAAGGAAGTGATCTTTTTGTTTGTTTGTTTTTGTTTAAATTTATACCCTGCATTACTTCAGGGTGAGCTCTATTACTCCCCTCAAAACTCTATGCTTTCCATAAAGTTTCAGGGCAAGTGTTAGAGAGTCTCCCAGAAGTGACATCATCATGCAGCAACAAAGAGTGCCACCCCACCATTTTGCCAGGTTGCTTCTGCCCACTGACCATGTGAGCATTGCTGGACATCGTAAAGAATTACCGGAAGTTTGCCTGCCATTAGTGGGCACCTAGTAAGCCTAATCGAGGGAGTGGCCAACAATATAGCGGAGAAAGAAAAAGACATGAACAGAGCCTGAAGAAATGTGGCAATTTTAGGATTATTTTGGGAGGTAAATTGTAGGCCTAGGATAAGTTAGATCTCCATCTTGCTTCTTTTATTTTCCTTTGTTTGGAAGTTGTTGGTCACTTGTTGCTCAGCTGTTTGCTTTTTTGTATCCAATAACTTCTTGTACAAGGAAAGACATTTGTTTTCTTTTTTCTAAAATAGATTATGTGATCAATCTGCACTTATTTAGTGCTTACCAAGATACAAAGACAAAGTAGAGAGAAGCCTACTTGGTTTTCATGAAAAGAAAACCCTAAGCCTCCCCCAAATGTTATATTTGTGCATGTATGTGTGTGCACATGCGTGCTTGCACCAAGGTAGGGTTGCCTATATTTGTGCATGTATGTGTGTGCACATGCGTGCTTGCACCAAGGTAGGGATGCCAAACCCCCCCCTGGTTTGCCAGGGGTCCCCCGTTTTTTGGGGGGGTTCTACCCGCCGCCGGCCAGATGGCCGGCGGGGGAAGCCCCACCCCCAACACCCACAGCCACCCATCTCTCTACCTTTAAGTGTGTGCAACCCGTGTTTCATCCCAAGCGCGAACTCCGCAAGCTTGCAGGGAAAAGCCAGCTTCGTTCTTAAAAGGGAAACACAGCTGCTCTTAAAGGAGAAATGCCGGCTGCCGGCTACTTTAACTGCGGGCAATGTTCCCTCTAAGCTGCGGATTCTTGTGAGCAAAAATTCAACTTTGTGAGCAACTGGCATTACAGCTGTGAGCAAGTGACTTGGCTACTGCATAAATCAGTTTGCTTTGGAGCCATCCTTCCTGAGCTAAGATAAAAATGTGTGAGCTGGAAGCTAAAAAACTGTGAGCTATCTCACACGAACTCGGCTTAGAGGGAACACTGATTGCAAGGAACTGCCGTTTCTGGAGATCCGGCGCACGGGCGGGGGTGGTGGTGGCAGACGTTCCCATCATGTTGGGGATGCCCCACCCCCTCCAGGAACGCCCCCAAAGTCCCCCGCTGGGGGTGGAAGATGGACTTGGCAACCCTACACCAAGGTGAGGTTAGTTTGAAAAGGAATGATTTCAATTTTTACTTCTTTTTGTGTCTGCATTCCAGAAATAAAGCTCTGGTAAAGTTTTATTGACATTATAAATTCTACTCTGTAAATATTTCTGCTATTGTGGAACTTTAAAATTTATGGAGAAACTTGATCTTGCAAAATCCTTGCAAAATTTACAATTTACAAAACTGAAGCATAATAAAAGTCTCTTATTTTAAATTATTTCCTGCTCCCTTTTGTCCCTGTTTTGCATGAGGAGATTAAAATGTCTAATTTTGCTGTTTTGAAAAAGCTACTGGCACTTGTCATTCATTGCAATTTAGCTGAGTACCCTGTAATTACCTGCTGATTATGATCTAAATGAACTCAGTAGTGGTGTTACAGCTGTTCAAGCCACACACTATTTCTTGATTCAGAAGGAACTGAAGGAACATACCTACTTAATATTTTCATAAGGAATACAATGAGAGTAGGCAAGGTATCTTGGCTAATTAGTGAAATAATAACTGTTTAAGAAAGAGATATGCAAACACAGTGAAAGTCTGTCCTGGGAAACAGTTCATGAAAATTGGCACCTTTCTTCTTGACAGCTGCTTTTTTTTCCTGTGATGTTGTGGCAAAGATATAGTAGTGCTTTGTGTCATGCTCAGGTGCTTCTGATTTACCTGGTGATATATTTGGTTAACTGGTGGTTGCAGTCCATGCCACAATAACCCTGAAGCTACACTATTGTAACACACCATGTAGTACTGTCCTGGAAGGAAACTCAAAGACTAGTCCTAAAAGCTGGTCCCATTTTATTCAGTGAAGTTTCCTTACCACTGAAGCTGGTGCAGCTCAATTACTATAAGGACCTATGCAAAACGAGCTCAATATCCCCATTTTGGCAGTCACTCTAAAATGTTTGTTGTTGTTGTTGTTGTTGTTTGTTTGCTGTCGAGTCACAGCTGACTCGTGGTAATCCCTTGAGGTTTTCAAGACAAGAGATGTTCAGAAGTGGTTTGCCATTGTCTGCCCCTGCACAGTGAGCCTGGAATTCCTTCGTGGTCTGGTCTCCCACCAAGGGCCAACCCTGCTTAGCTTCTGAGGTCTGATGAGACTAGTCTAGGCTATCTAGGTCAAAGCTGAGGGGGCTGTTTATGGACCTATAAGGTCCTTCATGCTGTGAGGTCTATAAATCTGCAGGTTCTCCCATATGCTCCAGTATGACAGCTTTGTCTTAATCTAAGCAGAGCCTTAAGAGACAGAGGAAGACCCCTGACATCTGTACCTTTCTACAAAATGTGATGTGTGCACGTGATGTGAACAATACTAAACTGGAAGGAGACATAGTGTTGCCCTACGAGGCCCCTATTGTGCTTTTATGAACTCATAAGTTATGAAAAACCTGACCTGTGTGCAAAAGGGACTGAACTATAAGGTGACTCCAAAAGATGCCAGCTACAGACACATGCTCAGAAGAAGGAAGCCTTCCTGTGATATGCTGTGCCCATGGATCCTGTATGTCACCAACCCCCTTACTTGCAGTAAAGGTGAACCAGCTCCCTAGCCATATACAGCATTGAGCAGCCAGGCAACTGCCATGCCAGGCCAGAAGACAGGGGACCCAAGCTCCACGAAGAGTCTCCCTCACTACACGTAGGCAACATGTTTTTCCCCACCTAATACATCACCTAGTCGAAACTGCAGCCAGAAGACAACAAGAGAACAATGCCTCTGGCCAGCACAAGACATCAGGTGCCATTGTTCAAACTAGTTTCCCATTAGATTCAACATTGCCCACTCCTGTGGACCTTCGACCCCAGTACCAGTCAGCATATTTTTGGGGATGGACTACCAGGAGGTATGCCAAGAGAGGAGGCCAAGATGAGCCCACCCCTCGACCTCTCAATAAAAGTGAGGGCCCAACACCAGCTCTCTCTCTCTTGCTTGCTTGCACCCTTGCTCTTCCTCTTCCCCTCCCTCTTCCTCTCTCCCTTGACCCCCTCCTACCCTCACCCTAAACTCCCGACTCATGGTGTGTGCAGCCAAAAGTCTCTTCGTGTCTCTCCTTGTTCAGGACATGACCCCCAACCCCTCATTTTTCCTGAGGCTCACTCCATCTTGCCCAGGACAGGTAAAGTATTCAATGAAACATCCTGCTAAAGCGAATGTGCTATTGTCCTCTATCTATATTTCCTAGAAGCTGTATAAGTGTGTGTATTATTGTATGCTTGAAATACATTTAGTAAACAAAATCAATTTATCCTGACATCAGTCTCAGTGTCTATTTAGCATGTCTGGAGGGAACTGCACCCCTGTATACATAGATGCTTGCCCCCGCAATTGCCTATTGCCTGATTTAAGATCATAACTCCCCATATTAAATAACGATTCAAGGCAATTTGGCTAACAATAGCAGTGAGGGAGGGGGGGAAGCCACGGGAAATCAGTATAAGATGACACATGCGCACTCCGGTTTTTGTATACCCAAGCTGAGAATTCATCACATTTTGAAATTTTGCAACATTTCCTCTCAGCAGTAGTCAGCTCATGAAAACACCAAATAAGCAGAGACTAGACAGTGAATGTTTGTGTAACAAAAAGCACAACACTGCCCTTGATCCCATCACCAGTTTTCCAAAAGCAAACATCATTCCAAGTACTTATAAATATTTGCTGAACACTCTAGGATAAAATATGCCTGATTCAGTTTAGTGGGCACTGGCCAAATTTCCTTTCACTTATTTATTTTGACTACGGGTTGCCATATGGTTGGAAAGCAGTCAAGTCTGCAAGAGATCAACAGCACTGGGAAAGCACTGATTATTTTTCTAACACTGCCATGTATGCCATATTTTGCCTTCCCCAGTCCCCAAAATGCTGGGCCCAAGTGGGTTTTCTTTATTAACAGTAGATCTACACCTTATTAACCCCCTCTCCCTTACTGTGTCTTTACATAGTGGGCAGCCAACAGGCCCACAGCCAGGAGTTTTTGGCTTGTGGACATATTTTTTCTTGTGGGGCCACTGGGTGGGCTCGCTCAGCTGTGCCTCTTTGATTGCTGCCATCCCACACTTTGACTGATGGCATCCCACATTTTCCACTTGTAATACATAAAGATCTGCAATCTCAGACAGTGGTAATTCCAGCAATGAGCCAGCCAAGGGTTGCACAGTCATCCATAATCATTATAACCTTGGCTGCTGGGATCATTTCTAAAGGACACGACTCAGGTAGCCCCAAGGGTCCTGCAGCATTTGGGGTGTTTCCCTGCCACAGACTGATGTTTAGAGAGAACAGGCAACCCACTTCGAGGAAGGAAATTAATAACTCCAATCCACAACACTGTTAAGGGGAAACAAGAAGGGACATTTAAATGATTCACGTGGGGAGGGAGGGTTGGCTCAAGGGCTTGTAAAAAGGACTCACTTAACTCATTTGTGGACAGGGGCTCTTACTGCCGACTTTCAACCAGGTTTCAGTTTATGGGTTTATAGATTTGAGTTGTTTGGCTTCTCTAGGGCTTCATGTCAAGTTAAGCTTTGAACACAGAGGTGGCCAAGCTCAATAGGGGCTCTGGAACCCTTGCCATAGTTAAGTGAATGCAGCAGGGCGATTTGGACTCCAAGCACTGCGAAGCATGTAGGAAAAAATCCCTTTCCAAAGCCAGTCTGAAAATATCTCCTCTTCCCTGTGGTGTCCAGCTAGACCCAGTGTAAACAACACAGGGATGGATAGGTGTGCAGATCTAAATAGCAAGAGTTGTTCTCAGGGCAGAGCAAGCATATCTAAGCATGCTTCCTCACAGCCCCTTGATTGGATGGCAACCCAGTCTCCCATCATGCCCAGTCTTAACAATTAGCATCTTCCTTTTTTGTAAAAGGAAGGTATGCAAAGGAAACTCCCAGGTCACAAAAGGCAGAAACTGGACTCTTTAAAAAGTTCTTATTCTATAAACATATTAAAAGCAGAATCTCACTGAATTTATGGTTGCAGCACCATGCCAGGCCCAGTTTTGCTGTAGAAACTCGAGCTGCAGTGTTAGAAGAGTCAAACAACACAAATATACACTGCAAAAACCTTTTGTAAGTTAATGTGTTCTATTTGTTCCATCTTATAAAGTGCATTGTGTGTTATTTATAATATTCTAAAACAGGTATATATTAATTACATGCAATATCAATAATAATAATCAGTTTATACAATTCTAATAACTACCAGTCGATTTACATCCTTTTTACACAATCAACCCCAATGGGAGTTTCTAGAATTATACACCCACTTCTCCTTGCTTGAAAGTCTTCTAAAGGGGGAAGTTTTCTTTTGTGGTTACCATGATGTTTAAATAGATGTTTGTTGCTGGTCCTACAAGAGACCCATTAAACAGCTGAAGTTCATAGATGGAGCGCTCCTGTCTTTCTCAAAGGCTTTTGCAGTGTATATCTGTGTTGTTAGGCCCAGTTTTGCAGCAACTAATGCTGATGCTAGACCCAGTTGTGTGGTGTATATGGTTGCAAGCCTCCATGTGATCTCCAGACTACAGAGATCAGTTCCCCTGCATAAAATGGAATCTTTGGAAGGTAGACTCTATGGCATTATACCCTACTGAGATCCCTCCCCTCCCCAAACCCTATTCTCAGGCACCACCCCCAAATATCCAAGAATTTTCACAGCCCAGAGTTAGCATCCTACGGTGGTCAGCACCAGTTGTATGTTGGCTGCTACCACCAGCCTGGGCCAAGTGTTATGAGTAGTGATTATCTAGGGAATGCCTCTGTACCTGTCCCCAGCAAGTCCTCCGTCAGGGAACATGACAAGGAGGACACTCCAGGGCAATTTTGGCTTCCAAGACCCTCTTGCTCCAACCATGGTTTTTTGTGTTTTTTTAAAACAATTTTTATTTAGGATATAATCCAGCAAAATCAACATTTATTATACATTTATACCATTTTATATCCTACCCTCCTCCCTTTTCCCCTCCCTACATGGCTTCCCACAGTGCTACAACCTCCTGCAAAATTCTTCAATTCTTTCTTCCTTCTCTTTTACATTATAAATTCCCTATTCATACGTAAATTTCTCTATTCCTCTATCCATACTTCTAAACTTTTCCATTCAATAGTTGTCAAAGCAAAATAAATTGTCTCTTACATCCCAATACTTCTCCAAGTATTCCTTTAAATCTTTCCAATCTGCTAAAAAGTCTTCTGCTTCCATATTATTAAGTTTTCGTGTCATCTTGTCCATTTCAACCATTAAAAGCAATTTTTTAATCCAGTCTCCAATCTCTGGGACTTCTTCCTGCTTCCAACATTGAGCATAGGTCCTTCTGGCAGTTGTGATCATATACCACATCAAGGTCCTTTTTGCCACATTGACCTCTTCCATTTTTAGTCCCAAAAGCAATATTTCAGGTTCTTTCTTAAATTTACATTTCACAATTTTTTTCCATTTCTGCATGTATTTCAACCCAATTTTTTTTAGCTTTTTCGCACGTCCACCACTTATGATAAAACGAGCCCTCAACCTTTGCTCCAACCATGGTTTTGATTTACAGAAACCAGGGCTTAGAAGGCTCAGCAATATTGTTGCAGTTGCCTAGCAACCTACAAATGATGGATGAAAGCTCAGTGAGAATTATTTTCTTGTTGTTTCTATTATTTTGGAAGTTTTAATCCCCCAATGTATTTTTGTGTAGATTTCTTTTTTTTTTCTTTTGCAAACCTGGAGCTTTGTTCATCTGTCCCTAGATCCCTTTTGCTTATCCATTTATTCACACTCCTTGGTCCAGTTTGGTATTACATATATGATATCCAACTTTTCTCCCCATTCAGGATCACCTTGAAGATTTGCTCTTGATTTCAAATGAGCGGTGTGTTTAGTAGTTTTGTGTCTTTACAGTGGCTTGATTTACCAACTACCATGAACAAAGAAATTAGGGGTGCGTGCCAATAAATATTTCACTACAGTTTTGGATCCAGGCTTTGAGAGGCAAAAAAATTGTGATTGCTTCATTTTGGGTAGGTTTGAGTTTAAATCTGTGCTGAGTTTTTGTATTCTAGATTTTAGGGACCATTTTCTGCGCATGTGCATCACAGACATTGTTCTTTTCAAAGCACAGCCAATTCAAGGGTCTTCCATGCAGTAGTCATGGCACATAAGGCAACGAAAAATTGCAAGGAACACAGTTCTCCATCTCCTATCCAGACCCCCCTGAATCTCAGCCACATGAAGCAATGCAGCTCTGTTTTAATGCCCCTCCAAGTAGTTCATTTCTGCATGCGCATGTGCACACACAAACACTGTGTTCCCTTTCTGCAACTTGTCTGCAAAGATGGTTGGCTGGGAGTGCTGGACCCTTGCCAGGATCCAATTGGTTGGAAGAATGCCATTTCACAGGCGTAATCTTCGTGGGGGCGGCGGGGCTTCAGCCTCCGCCGAAATTTGAGGAAGGTGCTCAGCCTCCCCCAGGAGCCACCCTTGCTCCTAGCAAAGCAATGCCTCTGGCCCAGCCCCAGCCCCCCCCCCCCGGGAAATTGGAAAATCTACACCCTGACTCAAAACAAGATGGATTTTCAGGGAGGGTAGTTTTGTTTTAGTAATCTAAGGTAACACCCTGAAACAGCAACTTTCATTTATATTTTCATGTATATTTTCATTTCAGGAGTGCTGTTATGCATACTTCTAATAAAAATACCAATTCTCACTTCAGCATGTTCTACAATGCCATCCTACTTAGAATCCCACTCAAGTCTTTCTATGGGCCTTAATTCCCAGAAAGCACTCTTAAAATCACACTATATTGCATTTATTATTTTTGTAAAATATTTTTTAATTTGCCCTTATCTCAAACTTTATCTGATATATGGTTTACAAACATTCATAAACCCAAAATTGAAATGAAACAACAAAATTGCAATGACAGCAATTAACAGTAAAAACAACTTAAAAGAGCAGGTTAAATTTCAAAGAGCTACTTAAAAACAGCAGTTTAAGAATGGTAATTCAATAATTGCTCCAAAAATTGTATTAAAAATAAAATTACCAAATTACCAAATGCTCAGGAGAACACAGAAGTCTTTGCCTAGTGTAGTAAACAGACTAGTCATCTCGGGTTGAAGAGAATAGATAAATGAATCCATTGTTTTCTTGCTTTCCATAATATAACCTTTAATTATATTCCTGCATATTGAAGATGATATTTTATATTCAAAATATACTTATCTGCATCTTTTCTGCATCCGTTTAGAACAAAACTTTCCCTGATTTTTTAAAAATGTTGGAATATCAGGCAGGAATAGCTAGGAAAGTCTCATGACTTTCTGGGTCACTTGCAAGGTACAGAAAAATATGCAGTAACTTGTAAGCTTCATAGTGACAAATAAATGCATAAAAGGAGCAAGGATTCTGCTCCGTTTGAGTGAACTGATAGTAAAATGACTCCATACTCCTGGTATCTGTATAAAAAAATTATAACTTTGCAAAGTGAATGTTAGATTTACGATCTGTGAACTTGTAGTGCCTAACATAAAAACATCTTGCAATCAATTAAAAGACTGGAGAACCAGCCCCTCCTCACCAGCTTTCAGTCTGCAGAACATACCAGGATGTCTATTCATATATTGATAAGTCTAGCCAGAAGGATGACAGGAGTTGGCCAGATACACCCTGAAACTGTACATATTCAGTTGAAGCTACCAGACACTAGTTTCTCCCTGGTAATTTCACACTATGTCGATGGTGGATGTGATGGACAGAAGGCTGTTGCACCCCTGAAGGGGGAAACAGCCACTCACTTGAGCCTATGGGAGTGCTGCTCCAGCATCCAATCACCATTGAGAAGGGGAATTGAATGTTGGAGGGAAACCCAGCAGGAGCGGAGTTGAGTTCTGCCTCATGGAGAGAACCATGAGAACTGAGGTCTGACTCAGGAAAAAGAGCCGACAGAGTGAAAGGCAGCTCTGCTTGGTAGTGCAGCAGGGTAGTTTGGTTCTATTTCTGACAGAGAACTAAGAACTCAGTTGTCAGTCC
The DNA here is from genome assembly GCF_001447785.1 of Gekko japonicus. Classification (NCBI taxonomy): domain Eukaryota; kingdom Metazoa; phylum Chordata; class Lepidosauria; order Squamata; family Gekkonidae; genus Gekko; species Gekko japonicus. The sequence continues at coordinate 700,474 of NW_015163106.1, read as the reverse complement.
TGTCTCTGGGACCTTGGGCCATTTAGTAAGACCCTTGGGAAAGGGCAGGCTGGTGTGTGTAGAATCCTGTGTGTGTGTTAGGATCCAACCTAGTGGAACCTTCCCTTTAAATGATTGGGGGGGGGGAGTGAAAGCCACTTGCGCCTGCTGTGCAAGAGGTGAACTTGCCTCTTGCAAGGCAGGAGCCAGCGCCCCCCCCTTCAAAAGACCAGGCACTGCATGCGCCTGCCCTGCAAGTGACGAATTTACCGCTTGCAGGGCAGGCACCTGTAGCACCTGCTCTTTTCAAATGGGGCCACAGATTATTGTTGATGGGGAGGCTTCCCCCTTCTGGCCAGCTGGCTGATATTGGGGGAAGCCCTAAAAATCGGGGGAATTCCTGTCCCCACATGGGGACTGTTATGTACTGGGGGCAGGGAAACCCCTGATTTTAAAAAACCTTGCCCGCTTTTTAAAAATTCAAGCCCAGGGGGAAAAATGCCAACCGGAAATTGCCGCTCTAGCATTTAAGTCCTCCAAGTTTCTATGGTTATGAAAACCACAGAGATGAGGGCTAGAGCATGTTCCCTCTAGTGTGCTCTGCCTGGAGCACAGTTCCAACTGGCTTCTGAGCTGCCCCTCCCTCCTCAGAAACCCTGCTCCGTTCACATGCAGTGAAATTTCTCCCCTTCTTGCCTCTGGCATCACAGCTCTTTCCTTCTCCAGCCTCTCTGATATCCTGCTTGAGTGGTGCTGAGAAATCCCTCTTTTATGTCTTATCAGGAGTCAAGCCGTAGCTTCCCCATAGTGTCTGTATAGGGGCTGGGGTTTCAGAGTCCTCTACCCAAAAGAATGGAAGGTGAAGTGTGTGTGTGTGTACAAAGCGAGAAAGAGAAAGGAGTAGGAAAAACTGTGAATTAAAAACAATATATATCTTCTAATCAGGCTTCTTACTATTTGCAGTGCAAATTGTTGAACAGTTGAAGCAAAAATGTGGCTTCCATTTCCCCCTTCCCCTCCAACAGCACACCTTCGTCTCTCCTGTCTTCCCCCCCCCCCCAGTCCTTTTTGGATTTCTCCAGCTTTCCCACTCATTGTTTCTTCTTAACTTTTATTTTTAAAAAGAAAGACACCCCCCTTTCTGACTGCTCACCACTGAAAGCTGAGGTCTTGCTAATGAGTTTCTCTGGAGATGTAGTAAAAGGAAGGACAGGATTGCCCATTGGAAACAATGGGAAACACTTGAAGGCCCATTGGAAATCATGGGAGCCAGG
>NW_015163106.1:605708-697755 GCF_001447785.1 Gekko japonicus | reverse complement strand
CAGCAGTGTCCTGGCCCCACTGCTGGACCTCCTGATGGCCCTTGGTATTTTTGGCCACTGTGTGACAGAGTGTTGGACTAGATGGGCCATTGGCCTGATCCAACATTGGTTTCTCTAGTGTTCTTTTTCCTTTGGTACACAGTGCCTTCAGCTCACACAAACAATGCACACAAAGCATGGTCTCTCTACCATCAGTCCATCAATGTCAGCATTGTCTACTCTGACTGGTTTGGTATTTTTGGCCACTGTGTGACAGAGTGTTGGACTAGATGGGCCATTGGCCTGATCCAACATTGGTTTCTCTAGTGTTCTTTTTCCTTTGGTACACAGTGCCTTCAGCTCACACAAACAATGCACACAAAGCATGGTCTCTCTACCATCAGTCCATCAATGTCAGCATTGTCTACTCTGACTGGCAGTGATTCTCCAGGGTTTTAGGTAGAGGATTTTGGCAGAGTGTTCAGCCTTCAGTTCTTAGACCGTTCTGTTGTGTATTTTGCATAGTGTGAAGGAATGTTGTCTGGTGATCTTTTTCTAGGGCCTAGCACACATACTTTTTGTTTTCATTATAATGCATATAGTCTCATTCAGTCAGAATTAAGCACATTGAATCCTATTGATTTCAGTGTAACATTTCAGTGTGTGCTTATCTTTCCTACTGAAATCAGTGAAAAGGGCTTCACTTTTGACATGTGCTTCTGATTGTTAAATGTTTAAATTAAAGCATTTTATGTTTCTTAAAGCTTTTTGTTATTTTTGCACTGGAAGGAGGCCTAAAAGCCTAGAGGTAATGTAAAACAGGGGAAAGGTGGGGTGGGAATTTATATATGACACTGAATTTAAATTTTATTTTTTGAAAGAAGGTTAGTTCAGAGGGAGAGGCGGGTTTGGAGGAGTGCCTGGAAAGTAACATCACAGGAAGAGGTGAGGTTTTGGTGCAGTGTACTGGAAGTGACATCATCATAAGGGGAAGTGACATCACTTGCCATTTGACCTGGAAGTGACATCACAAAAGTCGCCTGGCTCCACCCAAAGTCTTCTGGCTCCATCCACAAAGTCCTGAGATATTTCCAAATTTGGACTTGGCAACCCTAATTGGTACTGAAACATCCCAGGACTGTTTTACCAGAGACTGGCTGAGCTTGGAGCCCAAGAACAATAGCCCACCAGGACTCTGGAAGTAACCAGTCAAGAAGTAATGTTATGTAAATTGCCTATCATTGGGAGTGGGGTGTGTTTGTGTGTGGCAATTGCATGCTATTTAAAGAGGGCTGTGGCCCTGGAGTTTAGACTTGTACTTGCTGAAATCACTAATAAAGTAGAGCTGATCACTAGTAGTGGGGTCTGCTCATCCATGGAACCCAGTATTTAACACCTACTTTGTCAGCTGCCTCAAGCAGGTTCTGTAAAGGCAGCACATACACTTTCTAAATAAATAAATATGTCAAAAATATGAATGCTTATCAAAGCTATTTTATGTACATTTGCTGCTTAGTAAGGTCATAGTGATAGACAAATGCCACAGTCCAGAGTTCTATGCACTATTTACATACAGTTCTACTGCATATGCATGTCTGCCCCCTCATGTATAGTGCATTTATCGGCCTCTGACTATGAGCAAAGAAGAAGGGCAGCATACTAAAGCCACAATAGTAAGACATCCTGTTTAGGTGTAAGTAGGGTTGCTAGTCACAGCCTGTAAAAATAGCAGGAGACTGGGAAGAAATTGGGCAGGGGGGCATCAGTGACAGCATGATGGCAGAAAGTCAGGGAATTCCTAGAGAGGACTGACATTACTTCTGATTTTCCCCCAGAAGTGATGTCGGTCCTGTCTAGGAATCACCTGAAACCAGGGCTCTAGTCGGGGGGGAGCTCTCAGGTACGGAGCTCCGGAAGAGAACCTCTAGGGGGCGGGGCGGTGATTTTCCCCCAGAAGTGATGTCGGTCCTGTCTAGGAATCACCTGCAACTATCATTTTACCATAGTTTCCAGCAATTCCTTGTGAGGTGTTAGGTCATTTCCATCTATTCCCAGAAGTGATGTCATGCTGTTGGCCCAATGGCCTTTAAAAAAATATTTTTCTTTCACTGCTGTTTGGAGTGGCAATGGGAAATGGGAGCTGGGGGTGGGGGAAATCCCCCATTCTCACCTGGGTCTTGTAAGCAAGATCTTTGATATGCACTATTTGGGACACTCGTTCCCCTCACAATAGCTTTCCATTTTGTATTGCAGTATGCTTTTGAAATAGCAGTCATTTTAAGACAAAAATTATTATTTTTCTTGGTTGCAGGAAATAATGGGTCCTAGTCCTAAATGGCTTGGGTTCAAAGTACCTGAAGGACTGCGTCCACCACATCAACCTTCTTAAGCCTGGAGATCAATGAATGGGGACTTCCTACCAAATGTGTTATCTGAAATCAGGTTGGCAGAGGTTCATAGATGGGCCTCTTCAGCAGCTGCTCCTGGGCCATGGAATGCCTTCCCCCATGATGTGATGCTCACACCATATCTTCAGGTGTTCCAGAACAGATCAAAGAGATTTTTATTGTGAAGACCTTACAATGACATTATGATTTTATTTCCCCCTTTAAAATGAATGGCTATTTACTGTTCTTACTGGTGTAACTGGGTTGCCATTTTAAGGATTTCTTTATTTTCATATATGAACTGCATTTTCTTATGTAATTCTATTGATTTACATTTATTATAAACTATTTTTGGTACCATTGGTGTGCAGAACAGAGATAATTTATGGTTCAATTCCAAGAACACTTTTTGGCCTCTTTGAGCAGACATCAGGAGGATTCTGCATTGGATTGCACAGCTAATTGATTTATTTATTTGATGCATTTGTATCCTGCCATGGCTCCAAGGGAGACCAGGCTGGTACACAAGGTCTTTCCTTCATCCATTTTATCTTCGGAATAATTCAGTGAATTATGTTAGGCTAAGAGATAAAACAGCTGGACCAAGGTCACCCACTATGTTTTATGGTAAGTGGGTATTTTAATTGGAATCTCTCCTGCCCTAGTCTAACCACTGCACCATAGTGGATTTCCAAGAATCTTATATGATTTTTTTTAAAAAAAGAAAATAAGTAAACAAAGGAGTAAACAACTTTACCCCATATGGAGTGGTAACAAGGTTCATTTCTAGAATACTATCCCTCATAGGAAAGTAAATATTCAGGAGTGAACAATCACTATAATTACATTTCTCAATCGTGAAACAAGTCCAATTTCTGCTTGAGGCTGCAATAGAGACAAATGACACAATTGGCAGCAATTGTAATGGGTTTCCAAAACACACAGCTGTATATTTCTCTGCGGTGAATTACATTCTAGAAACTAGCCATTTTTCTCAAGACCAAATGTTTCAGGACATTGGTCCTACAGATGTTTGTGTGTATTTGTGTTTATTTTTGAAGCCTTAATATACAGTACAACTGTAATATATCCATACTTAAAATCATAGAATCACAGAGTTGGAAGGGGGCATATAGGCCATCTGGTCCAACCCCCTGCTCAATGCAGGATCAGAATATCCCTGACAAGTGTTTGTCCAGATGCTGCTTAAAATAGAAATATAAATACTTATGGAGAAAATACAGCTAAATGTATTTGAATCCAGAATACTTCCTTTTATATTTACCCCTTTAGCAGCACATATAATTTCTGAATTAAATTTTAGACCTTGAAATAGCATTCTGTCCTCTTTCTGGTAGGAAAACAGCAGTAGACATAGCAAGAATAGTCACTTAGAAGGGGTTATTCACTCGTTTGACAATATTGATATTTCACTAACAGAGGTTTGATGAAATAAAACACAAGAAGAATGAGTCTCAAACCTATAATACATTTTGCATGTTGACATGACTGCAAAAAGGATATCCTAAGTGGTGAATGTCAAGTTCTGTGCATAGTAGTTTACAGAATTAAAAGGGGAAAAAAATCTTCATTTTGAAATATCTAAATATGGCAAGCTAAGCCCCACTCTTGGTGTAGACATGTAATTCTAACAGAATACAGAGCTATCCTGATTTACTTTCACCAATCAAGCTTTCCTCAATCGGCACTCAATGGAATTGCTGAGCGGTCGGGTTAGAACAGATAAAAGGAAGTACTTCTTCACCCAAAGAGTGATTAACACATGGAATTTACTGCCACAGGAGGTGGTGGCAACTACAACCATAGATGGCTTCAAGAGGGAATTAGATAAGCATATGGAGCAGAGGTCTATCAGTGGCTATTAGCCACAAGGTATATAGGAACTCTCAGTTTGGGGGGCAAACTGAGAGTTCCTATATAATGCTCTGTATTTTTGGTGCTTGGGGGGGCAACAGTGGGAGGGCTTCTAGTGTCCTGGCCCCACTGGTGGACCTCCTGATGGTACCTGGTATTTTTGGCCACTGTGTGACAGTGTTGGACTGGATGGGCCATTGGCCTGATCCAACACTGGCTTCTCTTATGTTCTTATGTTCCTTGATATTCTCTGATCAAAGCACCTTGCCAAACTTTCCATCCTGCAACTTTAGTAACTTCACAGAGGGCTCAATAATAATTTCTGTGGCACTGGTATAAACTCGTAACATACTGCAGCCTGTAGTATGTATATACATCTCATATATACAGTCTCCTGTAAAAAAGATTTATGAAAGTTTATATTCTAATAGCAAAGTCAGGATATCTTTGGGTACTTAAATCCGGTGACTGGAGCTGTGAACAGGCAAGACAGATCTTTCTACAAACCTGAAAAGGGCCCTAGGTTTGCATAAAAATGTGAAATCTAAAAAAAATACACTGGGCAACTTAACAAAAAATCTGAAAATGATAAAATGATTGCCTGTAGCTTTAAGCAACAGATTCCCTCAGTGACTGTTCCTTGGCAACCATAGCATTCCAAGCTTGGCTCTGTCAGTAAAAGGCAGGGGAGGAGGCACAGCCCTTTCCAGCCCTATTTTGGCCTCTGAGGGAGAACTCATTGGGGCCAGGCCTGGCTAGGGTTGCCAGCTCCAGGTTGGGAAATTCCTGGAGACTTTTTGTGATGGTCTGAGGAGTGCAGGGTTCAGGGAAAGGAGAGGCTTCAGTATGGTATAATGCCACAGAGTTCATTCTCCAAAGCAGCCATTTTCTCTAAGGGGACAAATGTCTGTTCAATTGTAATTCTGGGGGATCTCCAGGTCCTATCTGGAGGTTGGGAACCCTAAACCAACAACCTCTGGGTGACTTGATGCCACTCAAGTAGGCCTGACTGCTTGCTACTGTTCAACAGCAGTCCCTTATGAAAGCCAGTGTGATATAGCAGTTAGAGCTTCAGATTAGGGTCTTCAAGAACCAGGTTCAGATCCCCATCTTGTTGTGGAAGCTGCCTGGGTTATTTTGGAGCAACCACATACTTTCAGCCTAACCTACCTCATGGGGTTGTTGTGTGGATAAAAAGGAGAAGAGAATAATGGAAGCTCCTTTGGTCCCCCCTATAGAGAAATGTGGGATATAAATGAATAAAGAATAAATATAGCTGAAGATGGGAGGAAGATAAAAGGTAGATTGGTGAATGGGTGAGAAGGAGAGAACGAGACAGGGAGGGGATATGGAAATTGCCAAGAGGAGGAGGTTGGCAACCCTAGAAGGAGGGAAGGAAGCGGGGAAAAGGGGAAAGCCTATGGGGGCTTTCAGGAAAAGGAAGGAAGAAATAGAGGGAGTGGGGGAAGTGAGATGCCTCCTGCAAGTCATTGCGGGTTTCCACTTGTAACATATATAATATCATGTGATTAGGTTTATGCCCTGATCTCTAACCCCTTAAGCTCTGGTAAAACGTACAATTCGCCCTTTTCTTCCCAAAGGCTTGGGCCCTGATTTCATGTCTTTACAACATTGAGGTTAGAGCACTTGGGGAGGGGCTGTGGCTCAGTGGCAGAACATCTGCTTGGCATGCAGAAGTTCCCAGTTCAATACTTGGCATCTCCAGCTTAAAGGATATGACAGTGACAGATCACTGCCTGAGCCCCCGAAGACCTGCTGCCAATCTGAGTAGACTGTACGAACTTTGATGGACCAACACTCTGATGCAGTATAAGGCACCTTCATGTGTTGACTTCTAACAAAAGGTCACAACTCCAGTCCCTACAGAACAGGATTTATTTCAAGGGGAGGAAGGGTATGGATGCAGGGTATGGACAGAGAAACTTTGTTAACCTTCTCAAAGGTAGCCTAGTCAGCTAAAACATAAAGATTTATAGCATAGCAAGGTACTAATTGAACCATTGGTACCTTATTAAAACCTAGGGGAAATGTCCATCAATCTTTATCTGAGAGTCCTTAAAGAATGAGTTTCTAGGTCCCCTGTTGAATTGCTTCCTTAGTTAGGAAATATTTCAAAAACTCCCATGTAAATAAGCCTCCATGCTTTAAAAACGTTCCTTGCTTGTGTTATTTTCTCTTTAAAGCCTTAAAGCTTTAAAGCCTCCATGCTTTAAAACGTTCCTTGCTTGTGTTATTTTCTCTTTAGGTTGATCAGCTTCCAAACTAAAAAAGGGAGTTTTCATTTTGATGGTTGTCGCCATTCCATGTTATTTGTATCCATCTACTTTTACTGTGAAAACAGATGCTTCATTTAGCTACCCATGCTTTTTTAAAGGGGGAAGTCTAGGCACTATCCTCCGCCTTCCGTTAACTATGTGTTCACTAGGAGTATGCATTTGCTTCAGAAAGAATTGCACTCTGAAAAAAAACAACACTGCTTTGAAACTGCTTCAGAATGCCTAGATGTAGTGAGATTTAGGTTTAGCCGTGTTGGTCTGAAGCAGCAGAGCAAAGTCTGAGTCCAGTGGCACCTTTAAGACCAACAGAGTTTTATTCACGGTATAAGCTTTCATCTGCAAACACTCTTCATCAGACACAATGAAATGAAATCTCCTCAAGCCCCACCTAACCCTTTAGTTTGCTGCTATTCATTGATCTTACTGACCACCTGATCCAATTCCAGCCCTGCTTACACATCTTGGCTGTGACTAAACCTTTTCTAATGGCTGCCCCCCCCCTTCCCTGTAAGTGGGGCTTGAGGAGATTTCATTTCATTGTGTCTGATGAAGTGTGCTTGCACATGAAAGCTTATATTTTGAATAAAACTTTGTTGGTCTTAAAGGTGCCACTGGACTCAAACATTGTTCTAGATGTAGTGAGGTTCCTCTAAATCACTCCAGATTGAAGTAAAGCTACCCAAAACTCTTTGATGCACCGCAAATAGCTGGCTGTTTCATTTGACTGCTTTATTTGCCTGTACAACTGCCTGGAACCTTTTCTTCCTTATAAAGAAGGTCATTTCCAAACAGTTATCAGGCAAGGGAAAATATAACTGAAAGCTCTGAGCTTTCTTTGCTTCCTCTTCCAATCAGTGATTGATGGGAAGGAAGTATGAAGGTTTGAAAACATATGTTTTCTAAACCCCGTGTGAGCGAATGTTTGTAGCGAATGTCGGTGTGTTACATAAATCAGTGAATGATTTCATCTTCTGTTGTTCATAATTGTCTATTGTTTCCGCGTCTAGATTACTTTCATTTTGAATCAGCTCTTAAACTCCAATATACAGTATTATTTCATATTAAATAGTGATTTTCTTGGGAAGTACTCCACCTATCTTTCTGAAATTTTTCAGGGAATCTTAACTAGGATCACCTCTACAAACCCTGTTAGTTTCATGCAAATTAGTCACAAAATATATGGAAAGATAAGCAGAAACCTAAATGATCAAATTCAATCATGTGTTTGGATGAAATTTATCAGGCATTGGTCCCTCCAGGAGGGCTTTCATTAATGAAAATTTCCTCCACACCTGACAAGAAATAAAAAGATACAGTGAACTGAAATTTGCTCTTTGAAATCAGTGGGTAAGAATTACAAACAAGAATCAGAATGAAATGAAGCAACCACCTGAAGGAGGCACCAAATGAAGCTAAGTCTTGAAATGAATAATTGAATCAAGCCACCAAATGAAGACAAGGAACAAACAACTTTTTCATTTCTTTCTTTCTTTTTTGCACATTGTTCATGCTCATCATTGAGTTTCTAGATCTGCGGGCAATAAGTTACATACTGGAAAATCTTTGCAATTGTAAGATAAATGCAGTTCCTAAAGTGGTAGCTGATCCCTTAATGGGTTTTGTTCATGAAAATACCCCCCCCCAAAAAAAACCCCCATCTGTTAGGAATGACTTTTAGAAACAGAAAATGGAGTCCAAGGACCAGTGCATCCCTTTTAAGTCTATCAGTAGAACTTTTGAAAGAGATTTATCACTTAAATGAATTATTTTAATGACACATTGATACTGTATGACCAAAGATAGGTCATGGAGCAGAAATCACCTGGGTATCCAACTTCATCAAAGGCCTCACAAAACATATTTTGTTTTCAGAGAAGCTCACTTGCTTCTGCCATAATACTCAATCACTCTAAGAGTCAGTCAGGAGAACATAAGATCCCTGCTGAATCAGACCAGTGGTCCATCTAGTCCAGCATCCTGTCTCACACAGTGGACAACCAGTTCCTCTGGATGGCCAACCACACAGGCATAGAGGCCAAGGCCCTCCTGGCTCTGGGATTTAAAGGCTTAGTATATCAACTGCACACCTAACAATGCCATTTTCTGCATTTTAGCAGAATGTGGAGCATCCATCCAGATGGAAGAAATGGGCAACCTCCTTTTGCCTTGTGCTTTTTGCTGGCATCTGGTAGCAAGCAAATAGGGAATCATGTGATGTTCATCTCTACATTTTCAAGAAAAGGCTGCAGCTGAGCACTGTTCCCTGAGGCCCATGGGAAGTATTCTTCTATCTGTCCTGCATGGGCAGTATAGCTTGGGGAGCATTTTCTTAACATATTGTTTGTTTGCTCTGCCTCTAGCAGAGTTCTGCTGAGAAGAAATCTCTTGAGGAAATCAGTGACATCTTACTGACAGAAGGTCATCAGTCTGGGAAAGAGCGGGAATAGAATACATGCACATTGTTGGGAAGAACTGAGCAAATAGAACAAATGAAGTATGTGCTCATCTTGCATCCTGATTAAAAAGATTGAATTTATAATTTAAGTAGTTGTCTAAACAATACAATCTGAACATCTCTGATAGAGTATATATGAATTGCATGAGTTTCCATTAAAGGTTGAGTTCTTGGTCATTATGACCATTCTTCTAAAGCTCCATTCATTAATCAAGAACTACTCCTTATGGCCATGCCCACTGTATTTTGTCATACCTTGACCCATCAGTTTGCAATGATATATCTATTAATAAAATAAAAGGTATTTCTTTTTTAGGTATCCCCTTCCCCAAGGAAACTTGAATTTTGGCTCTGGTAGATCTTTAAGAGCATGGAGAGAAGTCTGAGAATGCCAGAGTGTGCATCCTTTCTGTCTGAATCTGGAATCTGAATTTGTTAAGACCCTGGCATAAGGCATAAGGGAGATGGAAGCCACTGAAGTACATTTAGCTAAATCCACCGTGGTTTGCATCTAGTAGCCAATAGTAAGTTAGTGCAGAGCACTGGTTAACATGATCCAGGTGACCTTCCCCCCCCCCGCACTTTCTGAACCATCTTCAGGGGCACGATCAAGCAGAATAAAGTGATAAGAAACTATGCAAGCTACACCCATGTGTGGCTCATCCCTTATGCCCTTCCCTAAACCACATAACGTTTTTATGCAGTCTACCCCCACAACCACCACACACATTCACTTTTCCCTGCCTGGATCAACTTCTCGTATAGAGTACTACATTTTTCCTGAGCAAGGATAGAATCAGAGTCAGAGATCTTCTCTCCCTCAGTCCTGCATTAGATTGAACCATCTGTCTGTTAAATAACCCAGCATCCCAAAGGACCTCCAAACTTGCAGTAAAGCATTTCATGCCAATCTATTACTGGGAAGTAATGGCTTGAGGTTGCTAGGCTCAATAGTGCAATGAAATTGGCTCCTGTTATGCCTCAGCATTAAGGTACAATCACATGAGAAAGCCTTATTCAAACATGAGCGTCACAGGGATGTTCAGACTTGGAGGGAATACTATAGCAAATTGGAAAGCGGGTAGAAAATCACTAGTCATCCAAGTACATGAAAAAGTTGCACAGAGAGCAGCCAGCAATCAATTGCTATGCCCAGCCAAGCTATTTGTGCCAATATGCCCCTTTCCAGAAAATAAAAGGGCAGTATTTCTACAATAAAAGAGAAATGTCCATTATAAAAACTGAACAAATGCTTTCCTGAAACATTTTTCTTTGAGAGACAATTTCTAGGCTTAGACACAAACAACTCTTTCTTTAGCTAGAAAAATCTATTCAAATATCAGTTGATTTGTATGGGTTAGGGTCATTTGGGGATATATTTCATAAACACGTCTTTTGCTTTTCTAAAAGCATTTCCTGTACATGGATGAGTTCTCATGCTACTCATGAATATATGGATATAGTGTTCTACAGATCTTCCTATACATATGATAATGATGGGACCCTTTCTATCTGTTTAATTCATATGCTGCACCAGCCCTTTTCTAGCAGCAATGTCATATAACAAAGTGTGGAAGAGAATCCTCAGTGCAGCTTATTCTTAGACACTGGTATTCTGGCCCCAGAGGGCTGACTGGTCTCTACACATTGGCCAAGGGCATTGGAACGTGATAACTGAGCAATCCTAAACAGAGGTATATTCTTTTAAGGGCCAGACTACATGCTACATCTGTTAAGTATGCAACTCAACAATGAGGTAAGTAACAAGTGAAATCAGCTTTATTGAGAACGAGAACATCCAAAGATCACACAAGACGACACACGACAAATTACAGTGGAGTACAGCCCCTTTTTAAACACTCCTGGGCTTGTGTAGCCACGCCCTTGCATAGTTAAGGTCCAATCATATTACATAGATTAAAAACGATCCCTTTTGTTCCCTCCAGTACAGTTCTCGTACATTTGATTGGTTACAGTTGTTCATTAGCCAATGAGATTGTTCCAGATTAGAATCCTGGCTAAGGTTTCAAGCTTAACATTACTTGTCAATGGTAAAGACACAACAACATGTACCTCATGCTTGCCACTAAGACTTGCAGACACTTTGGTGTAGTGGTTAAATGCACGGACTCTAATCTGGGAGAACCGGGTTTGATTCCCCACTCCTCCACATGCACCTGGCTGGATGACCTTGGGCAAGCCGTAGTTCTGATAAGAGCTGTTCTTGAAAAAAGAGCAGTTTCTGTCAGAGGTCTCTCAGCCCCACCTACTTCACAGGGTGTCTGTTGTAGGGAGGGGAAGGGAAAGGCATTTGTAAGCTGCTCTGAGACACCTTTGGGTAGTGAAGGGCGGGGTATAAATCCAATCTCTTCTTCTTCTTCTTCTTCTTCATAGGGCTGGAAGTCCCTGTGGTCATTGTGTAGCAGACATACCATGTAGTTTGGACCTCAGTTGATTGAAATTGAAGAAGGACTTAGAAGGGTGTGACTTGGCTTAGAAATGCACTGCAAGTTGTAGTAGTAGTATCCTTTATTATTGTCTTAGACCAGTATAAACACAAACCAAGATATTACACTTATATAAATTTCCATTACAAATATGATATGATTATACATTAAAAGTTAAAAGGGATTATGTACAAAAAAGCAATTTTGGATGAATAAATACCATGATTGTAACAATATTATCATAACATTAATATACTATTTATGTCAAACCAGTACTTGGCCAGGGCGACTATATATCTGACTCCAAGTGAGGCCAGAAAAGTTGGTGAACTCCCTACATTGTACTGCTACTTGATATCAAAACCCCTTTGCTTTATCAGTGCCTTCACTTTATCAGTCCCTACTTTTAGAATCAATTGGGGGGGGGGAATCCCAAAGCAGCCAACTTGCCGATTACAGCCTTCTCCCATGTGGATTTGAGACTGTCTTTAAGAATAACGGGGTTAAGTCCCTTAGGACCATAATTTAATTTTAGCCATTGAACAATAGAGGGTAGGGCCACCCTGGCTGATACTTTAATCATGCCAGTCTCCAATCTCAGATTTGCATTTGAAAACCATTTAGGCATTTGAAGGATTGTTCTTATAAATTTTTGACTGTATTCATTCTAGTGGGGCAAAATAAGAAAGTATTGTTCCATCTAAATGTTGCACTAATGTTTTAACCTGTAAGAGTTTGAGCGTGGCAGGTATATAATACATAAAATTTTAACTATAGCTTGGGCAGATTTTTGCCCTATTTTGGCTCTGTGCTCACAGTAAACTTTTGTCACTCCAGTTGCTTGCATTTTGATGCCCAGGTAGTTAAAGCTAGCCACGTGGTTCAATCTTTTGACCATCAATACACCATCCCCTAATTTTAAGTTTTTTTCCCCTAAAAATCATTATTTTAGTTTTTTAATAATTTGGTTTCAAATGCTCATCACTACAAAAATGGCTAAAAGCTTTTAGGGCCCTTCTTAAACCCACTGGGGTTCTGGAATGAATTACTGTATCATCAGCATACAACGGTATCAGTATCTTACAATCCAATAGTTTAGGAAGATGACAAGCAAGACTACTTATCTGACTTACCATACTGTTAATATAAAAGATAAATAGTAATGAGGCTAATAACCTTGTTTCACTCCCTTAGATGTTTTAATGGGGTTCAGGAAGTGCTCATTCCTATTACATCAGATCTTGAGAGAGGTATTGGTATATAGGACATGGATTCAATAAAGAAGCCTTCGATTGATGGACGTTGCCTCAAGCTTTTCCAACAGTTTAACCCTGGAGATAGAATCAAAGGCTATTTCCAGATCTATAAAGGTGGCATGTAACGATACTGAGCTCTTTTGAGATACATATATCTTAATTAAAATTTAATTAAATGCTACATAATTCAGCAGTGGCTTAATGTTGCTCTTCCTGCCATAAAACCTTCCTGCTTTCCCCCAATTATGTTTTCCTGTTCTTGGTCTTAAATTTCTCCAGTAGGTGGTTAGCATAAAGTTTGCTGATAGTACTGAGGAGGTGGATCAGTCTGTACTTTGCAGGGTCATCCGTCTTCCCTTTCTTAAAGAAAAGTACTATGATTGCCTGTCTCCAGTCATCCGGGATGTGGCCGCTGGTATCAATATAGGAAAATAATGATGCCAAAAGTGGCGCCCACCAGTCTGAATTATTTTTCAAAAGCTCTGGTGGTATATGATCTCTACAGTGAGAAGGTTACAGGAACAGTGTCTCTGGATACTCCTCTTTGCTGTTCTTCTTCACTAAGTCTGTAAGGAAATTAAAATGGATCTATTTCCATTCTGTCAACTTAATAATAGTGAGCATATAGTTATGATACTATCAGCAAGAAGGGGAAGGGTTAAGCTCCCCTTGCTGGCTATTTATTCTCCCTCACAAAACTGCTAGTGATCTGCAGTTGTAAAATTATTAATCAATAATCAGCCTGAATACTACACCTTGTCTAAATCTGAATAGAATTGTTGCCAACATTCAAGACTGATCGGAAGCATTATGATCTCACAACTATTCTGATAGCTTACTCTCTGGTTTGCTCACCTTCCCACCAAACAGGACCACCCCAATTGATACTTCCACTACTACCATTTTATTGACTCTGGGAAGGCTTTCTGATTCCATATAAGCATGGGTTACATGTGGAAATGTGTTTTCCATTGAAACAATGTAAATGACTTCCAGATTTACTTCATAATACAGCTAGTCTAATCTGATGTTTAAAACCTAGTTCTGATTTCTGCTTTTTTCAACAAATGCTCCTCATTTGCATTAATGTCACTTGGTGGAGTAAATATCATCTTCTGTTTAAACTCCCTGTTTTCTTTCCAACACATATTTCCTTTTACTCCCACTTCATGCTCTTGGTCCCACCCCCCCAAAAAGAAGGAATTGGAGCATGGGTGCAGTTTCCTCTGGGTGCAATGAACTGTACACCTGAGTATTTCTATGTTTAATGCAAAATAGCAACTCTTTCAAAAAGTTGAAATATAATACCTTCCAGGATACTTTTTTTCCCTGTTCCATCAAGTGTTTGGTTCCAGTTCTCAATCTTTCTGGGGGGATTCAATGGAAATTTTCCAATTGATCAGCATTTTTCAAAATGTTCTTGTCAACAGTAAGTTTCAGTTATTCTGCATTGCTATTACAATGCCAAGAATAAAAGTTACCAAAATGGATGTCACAAAAGAGCAATCAAGCATTTATAGGAGTTATGGCTGACTCTTCTTCTTCTGAACTAGAAATTCAGAAAAACCCATTCTGTGAGAAAGCAGAAGATGGGTATGAATTGGTGAAGAAACATGTCAAGACGGAGGTAGAACTAACTGTCTGCAAAAGGCCAGATTTATGATCTCATTCTTGGCTTAATAATTCACCTGGCCCAAATCTTAGTGCAAGGAAAAAGTCCTTCAACATACCTCTGCTATTAGTCAATGTAGCAAACATGTCTTGCATGCTGATCTGATCCAATTCAATCTAGTTAAATGGATTTCAGGTAGCAGAGATGGGAGAGATTTCTGCTTGAGACCTTGGAGAACTGCTGCCTGTCAGGAGAGGCAGTGTGGGCTAGATTCAGTAGAAGGCAGTTGCCTATTTTCATAACATCTCAAATCCTGCTTCTAACAAATCCCCAAGTTTCCATACCAGAAAAGCATTTAGAGGTGCAAAATGATCTGGCATTTAGAAATTACTTTTTAAAAATGCATATGGAGAGAATCATTAGAGCTTTGGTTAATGGTGATGGAGTAAACACTTATGTTCAATTTATGAAAACAGGTATTGCTAGCTCATATGTAAGCACATCCCCAGGTAGTTAAAGATTACAACAATAAAGATGCAGCCAACTTAAATCCCCCAACAAAACGTGCCTTTCTATTAGGCAGTCAAAATGTTTGTCCCCTAGACAGCATTTGACCAGTGAGATAAATACCACAAAAAAGCACATGGGGAATCAATTACTGCAGAAAACACTTTACATCATGTTAAATAGCCTATTTACTGAATAATACATGAAAGTATCTTAGCTTCAATCAAATCCACATTCTTGCAGGGAAAAATAAAAATATGCTGGATTCATTTTCCTGCAAATTATTCATCTCTCTTACATTTTCATTTTGTAGTTAATAAAGTAGGCTGATATCAGTTCCTGCCACATACTAAGACCTTTGTGGGACAAATTATATTTCCAGTGGGAAATGTGATGGGGTCAGCACTCCAGTTTTCATGTTTGTAAGATAATTCTTGCTCTGGAAGCTGAAGTGGGGGGGGGGAGGATGTTTTTGGGACTAGTTGATAATGCCTAGTAGAGGGGGAAGTAGCTGAGGATTCAATCAGCTCAGAGGATCTGGAGTTGTTTCTTAGATATGAAGGTAGGGTACAATGACAATCTTTTATCTACTGCAGGCCAAAAAATAAACTTTAACAATAAGGATTTGTAAAGTTGTGTCACTTACTAGTATGCTGCCTTCTGTTTACGAAATCACACATCCTGCACGAGTCTGATCACAGTTGTTACATTTCATATATTAGAAATTACTGTATCACAAAGGACGATTACATACTGTGGTTATGAAATTAAGTACACCTAGGTTATGAACTAATCAGTCTGAAGTTGAAAGAAAACAGGTAGCTAAACAGATAGCTATCACTCCGGCTCTATATTTTTGTCCTGTCTTTGGCCACTTGCCTTCCCCTTCTTGAGCAAGGATTTGGAGTACTTGTACCTTAACATGCCCACTGTAGTTGTGGGCATCTTGATTTATTCTTGATATTACAATGATTGCTTGAGTTCTCTAAATATTCCCCTCAAATAAACCATCTCTGATTTCACAATATTCAGTTTCTCAGTTCTTCCTCTAAACTTGCAATCCATTTGGCCGTGATCCCTTTATTTCTATTTGTGTGTATCCTTGCCCAGGTTGGGCACCCTTCCTCAAGCCATATATAGAGCCTAATCCAGCAGTTCCTCTAGCACAGGTATAAGAGTCAGCAGAAGTTAGGGTTTCTTTCTTATTCTCAGGTTACCCAACTGTTAAATTGGACCACACTGAAAGGAAGGCCACATTCACACACACATGTATAGTTACACACATCTCTGTGACCATGCACTGTAACAAGAGGAGTAAAGCTGGTACTTGGGTGCAAGGATTAACCACCAAAATGCCATTCCTACTCTAGTTTGTCAGCATCTCAAGCGGTCAACTGTATCAAAGGCCACAAGGGATGCAATAAACATTTTTGAACATGCTGCATTTGACAGCCAGAGCCACTCTTGAGTTGAGCTTCAGATGTCCTTATTTCAACACAATCTGAACTGATATCTGTTGAATAGCTTTGTGACTCTATGGTAGCTGTGAAGGTGAAGTTTATTTCCATGTGGAGGAAGAGTTTCATTTCCTTCTACCTTATGAAAGCAGAAGGAGAAATTGATTATGCACTGAGAGCATAAATGATTGGGTTCAAAAATTAAATTACTTCCATTGGGCTGTGCACAAATAAGCATGCATGAAAACTACAGTGCCAATACACTTGTGAACAGCTGAACTGCTTGTCAAAAGATTGGCTTCCTCCTCATAACCAATGAGTAGAGCATGATGTTCACACATCCTTAAAGGCCAACAGTAGGTCCAGTAAGACTGAAAGGAATGCATTGTCCTTATCCATTTGTAGGCAGAGCCTATCCATCAAAATGACTAATTTAGCTCAGTTGCAAAGCCAGGTCTGAAGTCATACTGTGAAACAGTTCAAGAGAATTACTGTAGAAACACCTGAAGTTGTTCCACTACCATGTACACAACCAAAAAGAGTAAATTGGAAATAGGCCTACAGATGACCAAGGTTTCTTTTAAAAGATGTAGTCATTTCCTCTTGTAGGCCCCGGTCACACAGGAGGATTTGCCACGGGAGAGGGACGGATCGGGGGCGCATCAAGCGGGTGCGATCATACCGCAACATCTGGGAAGCAGAGCGCACCCGTCCCCGTTCCATCCCTTCCGGGCGAAACCGTGCATCAAAAAGGTAGCACCAAAACAGTACTACCTACTGGTTGATGCACAGCATGGGCGGGCGTCTGATCGCCGACGCGCCTGTCTCCCCGCAGCATCTGAGGCCCTGTTGAACTGCGCATGCGCATGCATGTGCAACAGGCTCGTCTCCTCTCCTGTCTGTGGCTTCCCCCCCAGTATCTGATCATGCTGGGGAGCAACTGCGTGGGAGCTCGGGGGACTGTCTGATCCCGCAGCCACGCCTCTCTTTTGTTGTGGCTCTAAAAAGCTGCACTTCAGCCGTGCCTTTCCCCCTTGGTGTGACCAGGGCCGTAGAAGACTTGGAAAAAATCCCCTCTGCTAAGGACACAGTGTTGGACATACCTTACTTTCTCCTAATTTTGTTAGAAAGACTGGGCTGGTGCTGGTCTTCATAATATCAATACCTGTCTTGGATCCTATACCTTCCTTCTGTGCATACTTCTTTCCAGAAACTGCATGGACTGTCCTTCAAAATGGAGCCCTAGGCACTACAACTTTGCTAGACTCTTGTATTTTAATGAGTGGCTAAGTGCCTAACAGAAAATTAATGTGCTTGGCAATGCACCTGGGAGAAGCACACACAGAGAAAAGAGATAGGAGCCAAGTCATTGTCAGCATCATTCAGAAAGAACCCTCAGTTTAAGGAGTGGAGTTCCATCTCTAATGCTAAAAGACTGGCCGTGAAAGGAGAGAGCTGGTGAAGCATCACAGTTGATCATACTTAGCCACTGTGCCAAACTGCTTTTCAAACACCATGGCTCTTAAGCACCCCCAAGCTCTTAACCTGTTCTGAAAAAGAAAGAAACAAACAAAAACAAACAATTCTACTCCTTCTGAGCTTTAATAACTGCTACCACAATGTGACTATTTCCAGGTCCCTGTAGGTAATCCCCCATCAGTCTTTTTTCTATGAGCAGCATTTTAGGACTTTTAAGAAATGAAAGGCAGAGTAAAACATCTGGTTCCTCTGGGCTATCACTGACAGCTGATTATCTAGCATGCCTTAATTGCATATTTAACAGCTGACTAAATGCCAGGGGAGAAATTTAGGGAGGACAAGAGTGGGAATCCCTGTCCTGTTGTTGGCCCTCCAGAGGAACTGGTTGGCCACTGTATGAGACAGGATGCTGGACTAGATGGACCATTGGTCTGATCCAGCAGGGCTCTTCTTATGTTCTTACTTATAAGATTTCTCAACATAAAACCTCTTAAATGCAAAAAAATGCTAGCTGGCCAATGATTTCAAAATGGACACAGAACCCTGAAGTAATCTGTCAGTGGAAGGCCATACAAAATGATGAGTAGACAGCTTTTAGAATCAGAGCTGCAATGCGAAACCCATTTATGCATATTAAAAAAAATTATGTGCAATTATGATTGAAGGGTCGCTATTCTTCCTTAATTACAGTGCTTTTGAACCTCACACTCAACATGCCATTTATTTGTTTATTCTATTAAAATATCTATATGCACATATGGTAGTTCATGGCAGCCTCTTATGGATGGAAACCATAGCGGCTTGTGAACTAGTGACCTTAGAAAAAACTGGTAGGGGTTCAACCTGTGGCTGGACATAGTTTTCGCTGAAAGAAAATTGCTAGCAGACAGGCTCTTGCTGATTACAAAGCTCCTTTGCCTTACTTCACAGAAGCTGGTTAGGGTAGACTTGAACTTTTATTCCAATTCTGTAGAGTGCTATAAACCTAGTCTTTCAATGCATGTTTATGCATGGAGTGAGGATTTTAATCCACATTAGTGAATGTGATTAATATAATCAAGGGTGGTAATAATTACTCCAGATCACTCTTGATAAATTAATTAGAGTAGAAAGTGAGATTTTTTGTTTGCATCTCAAGCAAGGCTAGACTGAGAAGTTAAGCCTCTGGTTCTTCTAAATCCCTAATGTATTCCTTGGCCTTCACACAATTTCTGTAAATCCCTAATGCATTAATTGACTCTGACATAATTTAGCATGGTGCCTAACTCTTCCACATTTCTACAGTGAGTGCCAATAGGATCTATCTCTACAGTTCACACAGGTTTGCAAAATCACTGGTCTGTGTTCTGTTATCTGTGAGGACTCTTGCTTATAGCACAATGGTGACAGCTTAGCTACCTGTCCCCAGAAGAATAAGTAAAAAGCTGTTTAAGCCAATCTGAGCAACTCCCTTAGCATCATTCAACAGTGTAAATCAATGGCTTGTTTTAACAAGAAAATAAGAGGGCTTGGCTGTATAGATGTTACCCTAAAGCAATCAAAGTAGAAGAGCTGAAAAGATCTGTACTAGGAAAAACTGCATTTATCTCCAATTTTTCATTCACCTTATTTTTACTTTTATAGCAGCAAACTAAAAATGTTGTGGAACAACACTTAATTACTGACTGCGCTGCTACTGATCATACTGCTACTGGTATCCCTGTCAACATGCATGTAGATTTTTTGGCCTCCCACATGCATTGGGAGGTAGGGTTGCCAGCCCCCAGGTGGGAATGGGGGATCCCCTGATTTCAAGGGCTTCTGCCCACCACTGGCCAGCTGGCCAGTGGGGGAAATCCCACCCACAACAACCATGACCTGGTGCGTCATCCCCAATGTGATGATGTTACGAGGAAGTGACTTCATCACGCTGGGGACAGTGCATGGCAATGCTCTGGTTATAATGCCATGCGACATCCCCGGTGTGAGGACATCACTTCTCCCCCCCACTCCCAGAGAGCTCCCACCGCCCACCAGCGAGGAGGTAAGACCTGGCAACCCTATTGGGAGGCAAACCTTTTCTTGCCCACAACTTCTCAACCACAGCAACGCCCTTACTAACAAGGATATGGACTCTGGGACCAGGACCTGCAACAAACCACAATTCCAGCTCTGTCCCCATATCCTCTCTAACAACACAATTAGGGCTGCCAATTCCCCCCGGGGGGCGGATTTCCCCCCGCTTTGGAGGCCCGATTTCCGCCCCCGCGGAATCGGGCCCCGGGGGAAACCCCATCCCCGCGTGCACGTCACTTGACTGTGATGTGCATGCGGTGTGTGCGCGCGCACGCTCTGGGAGCCACCCCAGACTCCCCCGCCGGCGAGGTAAGTCGATTTGGCAACCCTAAACACAATCACCAGACCTAACAACACCAGCCATACAATCTCAGGTTCATTCACTTGTTCATTTTCCAATGTGTAAAATGACAGCAATGCCCTTCCAGTGTCTACATAAGACAAACAGGTCAGTCCCCACACAAAAGAAAAAAAGTGTACATAAATAAAACATTAAAAACCACAGCACTTAAAAAAAAAAGAGGGAGACCATTTTAATCTTCCAGGTCATTCCATTGCTGACCTAGGATTCTTCTCTCACAACAGATGCTAATTTTCTGCCCCCAAGTATTTCTCCTAAACTCTAATCAAACTGATTACAATATGGATTGTACCTTTGCATCCTGAGTCCCTTATTTAGGATATAAACACTCAGAGATCTCTGTTCCTACTCATATCTGATGAGGGGAGCTTTGATTCTCAGAAGCTTTAAATGTTTTTAAAATGTTATTCAATTTATATTCTACCCTCTCTGCAACCATTCTACTGCAGACCAGCGTGGCCACAGTATCTCCCGGTCTTCTAGCAGACTTTGCAAAGGCAAAACAATTTCTGCCCTCTGAGAAATAATTCTGCTCTCCTCATGCTAGTATTTCCAGCTTCCTGGGAGTTTAGTTCCAATGATAAAGTAATTCACTCTGGAATAAACTATTTCTTTTTAACCAGAGGAACTATGCTGAAGATGTTGACAGAAAACACCATGGCTCCAATCCTGTGCACTGTCAGGCTGTTCAGATCTCATTGACTTTAGTCGTCTGCATGCAGTGGATGATGTCTATTCCATTTTTAATAACATAATTTGTCAGACACTGCAAAGCTTGAACCAGAAGACCGGCAACAGCACTGTACTCAATTTGCCACCACAACAGCTGGGGAAGGAGGAACTCTAGGGCTTCAGGTTAACAGGCAGTGGCTAGAACTATCTCCATAGGAAGTCAGGTCATCCAATTATCTCTCACTTCCTCCTATATAAAACCTAGGGCCTACTGTTTGCTTTTCAATTTGAGCAACATATCACCTAGGATTGCTTGGCTGGTGCTTCGCAGGAGCTCCATCCTGCCTTTTCTCCACTCCACTCCATTACTCAGAATCATGTTATAAACATAAAACCATATTATATTTATTTTGAGTAAACTGCATAAAGGCAGCTCAGTATTATGTGTAGATACTAGCAGCCATAGGACAAAAAGTAGATTCTGTCTGCCCCCACATAGTTTCTCTTACTAAGCGTCTTGTGACATCTTAAAGACCAGCAAATGTATTGTTACATAAGCTTTTATGACCCAGAACCCACTTTTTCCAGGAGTATGATGTTCCTTAATACTCTATGAGAAAGAAAAAAATGAAGTAAATACATGAATAGGTAGGGATGCCAGCCTCCAGGTGGGACCTGGAGACCCCCCAGATTTACAGCTCATCTCCAGCCTACAGAGATCAGTTCCCCTGGAGAAAATGGATGCTTTGGAGGGTGGACTCTATGGCATTGTACCCCACTGAGGTCCTTGTCCTCCCCAGGCTTTATCCACAAATTTCCAGGAGTTTCCCAGCCTGGATCTGGCAACACTACCCCCCAACCCTCGCCAGCGACCAGGGGGGACCTGGGAATCCTACCTAGAGGATATAGTGCAAGGAACCTCTTTGGCTCTCCCACCATATCTGCAGCTTGTAGAAAGTATAGAGTGTCGGGAGGGCGGTGCCAGAGACCTCCCGACTATACAGGAGCAATCCCCCTCAGTCAGAGAGGGGTCAGAGGAGATAGCCAACGACCATTCCCAGGAAGCGCAGGAACCTTGGCCGGGCATCCAGAAAGAGGGAGTCCCTCCCCAAAAGGGGGAAAACAAGGGAGGGTCACATACTGGGGTGCTAGACAAGGTCCCGATCGGAAGGAGACTGGTTGGCAGTCTAGCAGTTCTGAGGGTGGGAACACGCCCTCCCCAAAAGGGGGGAGACAAGGGAGGGGCACGTACTGGGGTGCTAGACAAGGTCACGATCGGAAGGAGACTGGTTGGCAGTCTAACAGTTCTGAGGGCGGGAACCCAAGGGATAGATGAATGGCGCGGTTACTTTAAGAATTGGGTGTTGGGAGCATGCGGGGAAGATAACTTCAATGTAACAGAAATAAAAGAATGACAGGTGGACTCGAGGAGGAATGATGGCGAGGTCAGATGATGACGGAGGGGAGTGAATTTAACTCGTAACTCAATAATCGCCCTCCCATGGCTGAACAGGAGAGAGAAAAACTCCTGAGACCCATCACTGAGAGAAAACCTGATTCTGTTTCCTGATGAAGTTGTCCTCCAGGCGTACTCCCACGGTCCTGAACCAACGAGAAGCTCACAGCACACTGACAAAGTGGTGGCCCGTACGGGGAGTTCAACGATTCGACCGCACATACCCAAGCCGAGAGGTTGGGACACTCGCCTGGTAAAGCAAGCCGCCATGGAAGCTAAAGGAGAAGCGACCCCAGGTCCGGGCGCACCCACCTTTGACTTGGGCCAGTTTTCACAGTGGCTGACGGAACGTCAAGAAAGTCTAATGCACACATGGATGAAACAACAGCAAGAAGCACAGGTAGTAATGATTCAAAGCTTGTCGAAAGCCTGGGAGGGGGCCCAGATGGGCGGCGGTTCTGGGCTATGAATCCCCCCCTTTACTAACAAAGTTAACTGCGGAGGATGATATTGAAGCGTATTTAGAATCCTTTGAGAGAGCAGCCGAAATGGCCCAATGGCCAAAGGAACAATGGGCATACATTCTAGGGCCTTATTTGACTGGGGGAGCTCAAGCCGCTATGCGGGCTTTGCCCAAAGTACAAGCCTCCAATTATGATGAGGTGCGAAAGGTGATCTTAGACAGATACAAGGTCACGGAGGAAACTTTCAGACAAAAGTTGAGAACACGCAAATGGCAAGGGCAAGATAGACCTCGGCTACTGATAGCTGAATTGAAAGAGTATGCCAGACGATGGTTAGATCCCAAAACCGAGGGTGAACGAACGATAGTTGAAAAAATAGTAATGGAACAGGTGGTACTGATCTTACCAGCTGAAATGAAGTTGTGGGTCTTACGGTCAAAGCCCTCCAATTTGGAAGCTGTCGTTAATCTACTAGATAATTTCCTTGCAGCTGAAGGCGGGCGGAAAAGCGGGGGAGCCACAAGAACGGGTAGACCCAGTCTGGGGCCCGCAAGCGGGAGGACACTAGGACCGGAGCAGACAGGCAGACCTGGCAGGGCGCGATGGCCGTCGCAAGGCAGAGGGTCTGAGTTCTCCAGCAGGGGCATGTATCCACCCAGGGGATTGCTAGCGCCAGATAACCCAAGTGGTAGTGGGGAAGGACAGGGAGAGTCAGGACAAATGCCAACCACCAAAGGTCCCTGTTACTCCTGCTGGCAAATGGGGCACTACCAAAGAGTGCCCCTTGATGGAGTGTGAGGCCGCTTGGAGTAATAGCTGGGCAGTGTGGTGTCCAAGCGGTGGTTGGGAGCCCTTTACGGCACAAGTGCACATATACGGAAGGTCATGTGAGGCCTTATTAGACTCAGGAAGCTTCATTTCAATGGTGCGGTCCGATTTAATCCCAGGCTATATACAACCTCGCAGGTGGACTCCAATAGTTTGCTTTTCTAAGCATCAGCATTCCTGGCCCGTAGTTAAGATTCCGATATTACTAGAAGGAGAACCTATGTTGCTGGAAGTGGCTCGTGTAACCACACTGCCCTGCCCCATATTATTGGGAAGAGACTTGTTAGTCTTTAGGCAACTATTGCATCAGGCTACAGCTCCTGTGGAAGAAATAGCACCAAGCCCGGAGGCCCAAGGGTTACACGCCGCAGAAACCGAAAGCGTCCTTGAGGAGACTGGTGCGTTGGAAGAAGAGTTGGTGAGTATGTGGAAACGTGAACCCCAATTCCAGAAGGCCCAGGAGGAAGATCCTTCTCTGGAGGGTACTAGAAAAAAGGGAGAAGGAGAAATTCGGGACCCCAGAGCCGCTGGGCGGTTGCCCAGAATCGTAAAGAAGGGGGGCATCTGGTTTAGGCTAATAAAAAGGGCCTTACTGGGGGAAGAGGTACAACAGTTGTTGCTGCCGGCTCCTTATCGGGCAGAAGTCTTAGAAAAAGCCCACGACCATTCTTGGGCGGGACATCAGGGGCCTCAGAAGACCTTGTCTTTTACAACATTTCTTTTGGCCTGGAGTATATCAGGAAGTACAGCAGTATTGTAGGGCTTGCCCTCAGTGTCAGATTCACGGCAATCAGAAGCCATGGAGGGCCCCTTTACAACCGTTGCCAGTAATAAAAGAACCTTTTTGGAGAGTGGCAATGGACTTTGTGGGGCCCTTGACACGTACAGCCCGGGGCAATAGATATTTACTCGTAATAGTTGATTATGCCACCAGGTACCCTGAAGCTTTCCCGATGCAAACCATGAAGGCTTCGGGAGTCTCTAAAATACGTTTTCTTTCTTTTTCTTTTTCTTTTTTTTCTAAAATATGTTTTCAACTTTTTGCCCGATTTGGAATTCCCAGGGAATTAGTAATGGACCAAGGGGCCCTGTTTAAAGCCGATCTAGTAACTCACCTGTGCAAGTCTCTCGGTGTACGTCAAGTATTTACCTCTCTGTATCACCCGCAAACCGATGGGTTGGTGGAAAGGTTTAATAGGACTCTTAAAGTGGCACTGAGGAAACTTTCGGAGGACAATCCTACCCAGTGGGATTTATTTGTGGACCCCGTCTTGTTTGCCTTTCGTGAAACACTGCAGGACTCCACGGGGTTTAGTCCGTTCGAATTAGTGTTTGGGCGACAACCCCGCAGTATTTTAGAGTTACTAAAAGAACAATGGGTGCAAAACCCAGGGGTCCCAGACAGGATAGATCAGGAATAGAGACAGAAATGGTTGCAAATGATTCAACAGGAAGCCTTAGGCAACCTAGTTAAAGCACAGTGGCAACAGAAGAGAGTATACGACAGAGGGACACGCCTCAGGTCTTTTAACGAAGGAGACCAGGTGTTGGTGCATAGATCGGCGTTCCAACCCCAAGGGACGGTTATGTGGCGGGGACCATTTGTTATACTAAAAGTCTTAGGTCCCGTCACTTACAAGGTCAAATGTGGGAGAGGAAAATTTGGAGTGCGATCCTTACATGTAAATCTGTTAAAGAAATGGCAAGTTAGGGCGCCAGCTGTTTCTGGATTTCAGGAGGAAGAAGATGTGGCCACCAGGCCTCTTAGCAGGGAAGAGGAGGGAACAACAGATCCCCAGGTAGACCAAGAATTGACATTGGAGCAACAGCTACAATTAATGCAGGTAATAAAAGCGGTTCCAGGTGTATTCTCTAAATTACCAGGGCATACATCGTGTGTAGAACATGCCATTATTACAGAACCCTTGCAGGTAGCCCGGTCCGTATGGCGTCCGATCCCTAGGGCACATTGGGAAGAAGTGCGTAGAGAAACGGTTGAAATGCTGCAGATGGGGGTGATAGAACCATCCCGGAGTGCATGGAGAAGTCCGGTGGTATTAGTACCTAAACCGGACGGGTCCACGAGATTTTGCATTGATTACAGAGAGGTTAATAAGGTGTCCAAATCCGATGCCTATCCTATGCCATGCACTGACCATCTGTTAGATTTATTGGGAGAGGCCAAATATGTCTCAGCCTTAGACCTTACTAAAGGATATTGGCAAATACCGGTGCGGTTAGAAGATAGAGAAAATATAGCCTTTGCAACACCGGATGGTCTCTTTCAATTTAAAAGAATGCCTTTTGGATTACATGGGGCTGTGGCCACTTTCCAACGACTAGTAGACACTATTTTACACCAATGTCAAAGCTTTGCAGCGGCCTACATAGACGATATCATTGTTTTTAGCCTTTCATGGGAAACACACCTGAAACATCTAGAGAAGGTCTTACAAGCCATAAAGGAGGCCGGGCTGACAGCGAATTAAAAAAAAAGTCACTTGGGCTTTCAAGAGCTCAAGTATCTGGGGTTCATAATCGGGAAAGGCAAAGTCAGACCAGTACCTAGCAAAATACTCCAGATACAGCAATATCCCAAACCAAAAACTAAGAAGCAGTTGCGACAATTTCTCGGTCTTTTAGGATATTATAGCCGGTTTTTACCACACTATGCCACTAGAGCGACTAGCTTGACTGATTTGT
The DNA here is from genome assembly GCF_001447785.1 of Gekko japonicus. Classification (NCBI taxonomy): domain Eukaryota; kingdom Metazoa; phylum Chordata; class Lepidosauria; order Squamata; family Gekkonidae; genus Gekko; species Gekko japonicus. The sequence goes on along the minus strand of NW_015163106.1, from coordinate 671,465 downwards.
TGTTACAATGGTCCCAAGAGGCAGAGTTAGCATTCCACGATCTCAAATAAGGGCTGTCACAGACAACCGTGTTACGCAATCCGGATTTTTCCAAACCTTTCTTAGTTCAAACCGATGCCTCCAGTACCGGTTTAGGGGCAGTGTTGGCCCAGATGCACAACGACGTAGAATATCCTATATTGTTTCTCAGCCGGAAATTGGCGCCAGCAGAACAGAATTATTCTACCATAGAATGAGAAGCCTTGGCCATTAAGTGGGCCATTGATACACTACGATATTATCTCACTAATACTTGTTTTGTGTTACAGACTGACCATGCTCATTACAATGGATGCAAAGGGCGAAAGATGCCAATCCCAGAGTTTTACGCTGGTATCTCTCTCTCCTACCCTATAGGTTCACGATACAACACCGCACTGGCCATCTACACCGAAATGCCGATTGCCTCTCCCGGCTCTTCGACGACAACCCCTCCATGTCCTCTTTAAGAGGGGGTGTGTGTCGGGAGGGCGGTGCCAGAGACCTCCCGACTATACAGGAGCAATCCCCCTCAGTCAGAGAGGGGTCAGAGGAGATAGCCAACGACCATTCCCAGGAAGCGCAGGAACCTTGGCCGGGCATCCAGAAAGAGGGAGTCCCTCCCCAAAAGGGGGGAGACAAGGGAGGTGCACATACTGGGGTGCTAGACAAGGTCCCGATCAGAAGTAGACTGGTTGGCAGTCTAGCAGTTCTGAGGTTGGGAACCCGAGGGATAGATGAATGGCGCGGTTACTTTAAGAATTGGGTGTTGGGAGCACGCGGGGAAGATAACTTCAATGTAACAGAAATAAAAGAATGACAGGTGGACTCGAGGAGGAATGATGGTGAGGTCAGATGATGACGGAGGGGAGTGAATTTGACTCGTAACTCAATAATCGACCTCCCATGGCTGAACAGGAGAGAGAAAAACTCCTGAGACCCATCACTGAGAGAAAACCTGATTCTGTGTTCTGATGAAGTTGTCATCCTGGCATACTCCCTGAACCAACGAGAAGCTCACAGCACGCTGACAAAGAGTGGAACACATAATTTTATGCTGGAGTCTATTGTTATTCCTAGCCCTACAGTGATCTATATTACGTATTTCATGAGTTAGTGCTTATATACTTTGCTATATCTTGTGAGAGCATTTGCTATCTTACATTTGATATTAAAAAGAAAGTTCATACACAATCAATGGAGCAGTTAAAGAAGCATTTAAGACCTTGGATGTATATGTTTTGAAATTTCCAGGGTGCATTAACTTTTAGCTTGATAGCTTTTCTCCCAGGATGTGAGCAGAGTACTCTTCAAGAAGCACAGCAGTTTGAATGTAATAAACTAAATTGTGTTGCGAGTGGAACACATCTTTAAGATCAAGTATCAAGCCCAACAAAGCGGGAATGCACAATAAGAGCTCAAGCATATGCAAAGAAGAGTGAAGGAATCTGATAAACCATATCATCATAAATTCTGTCATAAATGCTGTTATCCGTGAAGACTCTGCCAGATACTATGATGCAGTCAAAGTCAAATAATCTAGCCAGCAACCAGACTATGCTGTGGAAAGCGATCCTGTTTGAATGGAAAGAACAGCCATGGCCATGCTCCTGAGGTCACATTCCCACAATTTTAAAAGCATATCTCTGTGAAGATTGCTAACATTTTATATGATCCAGTCAAAATGCAGCTTGGAAGAAAAGTACAATTTTAAAAACCCTCTAATGACTGTGGGTTGTCCTGAGGTTTTCAGAGGCCCTGGTTAATAAACTGTGTTTCTGATTATGGTATTTAGAGCTCATGTGGACTCCAGTCCACAGGGATGGGTGGAGGTATAGCCCATATTAACATGACTCAAAATCCTATAATAACATTTCTGACTGGTGAAACTGCATCCCTCATTCATTTATTTATCTATTAGATTTTTTTTAGTCACTACTCACCCAAAGGGTTTCATGATGACAACATTAAAATGATATATAAAACATTAACATTAAAATATTAAAATATGTGGCTAGCACCATACCACTAATAAAAACAACCCAAATGTGGATAGGGTTGCTAGGTTCCTCCTGGCAACTGGTGGGGGATGGGGGGGGAGATTTGCCAGGAGCGAAAGGGAGGCCCAGTTGATGTTGCAATGATGTTTCTACATCATTTCCAGTGTGACCTGGAAATGACATCAGCACACAGCAATGTTGGGGTGATGCTGTGGTATCTAGGCAAAAACTCTGGTAAGTTTGGCTTCTACCATAGAGTTTTTATCCATATACCAGAGTGTTGTCCTGACATCACTGATATGATGATGTCACTTCCAGGTCATGTCAGAACTGGCGTAGATGTGTTGTTGCAACATCGACTGGGTTTCCTCTTTTTCCAGGCAAGTCCCCCCGCCAGCCAGCTGATTGGCAGGGTGGCAGTGGGGGCTGGCAGCAGGGGACCCCCGCCTCCACTTGGGGGAGTGTCTAGCAACCCAACATGTGGATTATCTTCCAAAGGCCAACTTAAACAATTCAACCTTGCATCCTCTGTGGAATCTAAACAAAGACAGCAAGGCACGGATGTCATCCAAGAGGGCATTCCACAGGGTAGGGGCCACAACTGAGAAGGCCCTTCCCCTAGTAACTGCTAAATGAGCCAGTCCAGGGCCAGGCACCTGCAAGAGGCCCTTAGAGGATGATCAAAGGGAGCAACTGGGGGTGGTGGTTGTGATTTCTAAAAAAATGATTTGCTTACATTACTAAATGGGAAGACTTGGATGTTGCTCTCTTTCTCACAAAGACTCAACATGATGTTTAAACACACGGAGTAAATGAGTTCTGGAGAAAAGCACAAGGCCTGGTATTCAATATGAAGAAAGTAACACAAAGGAAGAGGCACATAGCAGCTGAAGAGTAAGACTAATGCAAGATTCAACTAGTGTTGGACCTGCTGTGGTTTATTTCAGGGATTTCATTTAGCAGCGTTAAAGTCTGACATGTTGTATGATAGATTATTCACAAGGGCACTGTCATCAAAATGTTTGCTATATACACAATCATTTGAAGAGATCAGTGAGAATCCAGCCATTTTTATACCTACTGATCTTATTTCATTTCCTAATTTAAGAAATGAGTCACCTGCTTGTGTGCAGATGGTAACCATAAAACAAAAATCTCTGCATTTTTCTTCATGTGAAGGTGACATTTTACATCTCTTGCATGGGATCAAGTTCTACCTTTCAGTCCAAGCTATTACAGAAAATGTAATCAACTTATTCATGCAAGAAACATCTCCAGCAATACTGCTTGATGAATATAAAGACAAGGAAGGTTGTACCTGGGAATGGAATTTTTCTTTTCTCATTTAGGGTAAGAATTTGCTGCTCTTGATTTAAATAGAACAAGGTGCATTTTAATCTTAGTCAGAGAATTTCTGCATATTCACTAAGTCACTGTAGAATTTAAACTTGTTATTTAACTGTTGTTGTAAAATACAAATGATACTGTTGTGACCCACAGGTCAAAGTAATTGAACATTTCTAAGTTGATATCTGGGGTTCAAAGTAATTAAACTTTTCTAAGTTGATATCTGGGGTTCAATCTATCTAAAACCAAAACTTAATTAATTTGAATGGAATATGTGCAGGAACAGCCCTTTATCATTTGTGACCTAAGCATCTTTGAGAGCATGTTTACTTGAATGTTTGAACCTGCAGATGGGATCTCACCACATCATTATAAAATTATTATGTTTGATACTAAAACAGTCTCACTGTATGCTTGATAGGATGTTCAAAGGTGAATGCAACGCTCATTAGAGAAATTAACTTCTTCCAAGATTGATCAAGATGGGCAACCATGTTAGTCTGTCTCTTTAGCAGTAGAAAAATGCAATAGTCCAGTAGCACCTTAAAGACTAACAAAATTTGTGGCAGGGTATGATCTTTGGTGAGTCACTGCTCACTTCTTCAGATACTGAAGACATGAGCAGTGACTCACCAAAGCCAGTGCCGGATTTATGCATAAGCTAAATAAGCTACAGCTTAGGGCCTCGCAATAAAAACACAATATAAAAATGATTTCAAATATTAAAAAGGCGTATATATTTAAAATTTTTCTGAGACCAGCTGATGTAATTTAAAACAGTAGGGGGCCTCTGGGTTTTGTATAGCTTAGGGCCTCAGCAAGTCTAAATCTGGCCCTGACCAAAGCTCATACCCTGCCACAAATTTTGTTAGTCCTTAAGGTGCTACTGGACTCTTGCTCTTTTCTACTCCTTCCAAGATTGTGCAATCATTTTATTACATTAAAGCACAAATGACATTTTGCTACTGGACAACCTGCTGGTATATCCCTATAACAGTATTTATATTCACAAGAAATCAACAGAAACCCCCCCCCCCCACACACACACACACAAACACAGGCAGGATCACAAAGGATCCAGGCTCTTACCATACATTAAATAGAAAATGGGGTTTAGGGGTGGTTGCAAGTACTAGAGGGCAAAGGTTGTGATTGTTGAAATTATAGCACAAGGAAACTGAGCGAAAACATAGCTATCCCTATTTGCTAAACCACATGGATAAGACTCTAGAGACAATAGGTCTCAGAATCCTGGTTGCATATTAGAAGTGCTATGTTTTCTCTTGGGAAGTCCTGAGATATTAGTAAAGGCATATAGTATATAAAGTACATGGGGCTCTGGAACACACACACACACGATTACAATTTATGAGACCTAAAGATCCATTTGATTGCACATTCTGCCCCACCCCCTACATAGGATTGCCACATGAAAGCCCCCCCCCAACTTTAGGAAGCCTAATTTGCATATTATACAAATTGTTTTCTAATTATACAAATCCAGCACATAGATTGTTTTGTTACCTGCCAGTTGCTTTTCATCTCCTGTTAACTGTCCCGAAATGTTAAGGAAAGATCAAAGGGAAAAAATCTTTACCTAATCCTTTCCTCATGCCAGACTTTGTTTAGGCTGTGTTCTGAGAAGCACTGCTTGTCCAGAATAGAGAAAGATGGAGAAAATCACTGAATCGTGTGATCTATGGTTTTGTTATTCCAACACTATATATGGCTCTAAAACTGCTGAGTTAAATTGGAAGTACAAGCTCCTGTGAGGGAAATGCTTTCCCCCTAGTTGTGAACTCTAGAGTTAAATCTTAAAAACACACATACACCTTAGCTTGTAACATTTAGCCTTAGTTTGTAGGATAGCCAACCATAGTAATATTTGGGCTGCTGTTATGTGGAGAAAAGCAGTAGCAAACCACCTCTGCTTATCTCTTTCCTGAAACACCCTGTGGATGGGGTTGCCATGAGCTGGTTCTAACTTAATAGTACATAATTCTTCTTCGGTACACACCTACCTCCTGTTGATTTTTATATTAGAGCAGGGGTTCTCAACTGTGTGGGTCTCCCTAAGGGTTTATGGCCAGCTGCCGGGTAAACTGGGGTCTTTTTGCTGACACCTTCCCTCCTTTGCAGTATTTAAATTTAGTGGTCTGAAGACAATCTGTCAAAATACTCAGAAACACTCTCTCCTGAATCCGTAATCACAGTGCAGAAATGAAATGGAGTATTTTATAATCCAGGAGTCCGTCCACCCGAAGTATTGAGGAAGCAGCTACTTGCTTCTCACAGTTTTCTTGGTAGTATGATTTTGCTTCTAGAGACCTTGAACTTGCTGTATATACATGTGACCCACCCCTCATGGCTAGGCCACCCATCTTGCCATTTCCTCTTAATCTGCTCCATGCATTATGAAATAATGCATATATCTGCATGTACACATCTAAAAGATGCCAAAGAATGCTCTTTCCATTTTTTGGTTGTACATACATTCTGCAGGGAGCCATGATATTTCCTAAGGGCCAATTTATACGTGGCAAAGCCCACATGTTCCTTCATGTGGACTTTGTACAGACCTGTTCTGGGAGTTCCCAGCTAGAAGCTCAATTCTCAAGTGTGTGCAATACATTTACATGTACTGATGGCCACATGTAAGTTTCCCAGTGGTGCAAACAGCAGCTCTCCAGGGCCATTTAGAGTCAGAAAAACAGTGTGGGGGGGAAGACTAAAGCCCTTTAATCTTGTGCTCTGCAGATCTAATCTGAACTGAGTCTGCAAGTGCCTGGAATTGAGTTTTCTGCCCAGAACTTCAGGTACATGGGCCATGTGTCCGCTACATGGACATTGCTATGTGTGACTCAGCCCTGACTTTGCACAATGGACATAAGACTTGGAACCCTCACCTTAGACTTCTGCATTTCATTAGTTAATAAATGACAGCAGTTACTGAAATGGGGTGTTTCATCATTATATTACCCAATATGAAATGAAACAAATTATCCATCCAAACAGCCACTAATGAAACAAACAAACAAAAACCCCATGACTTTCGCCCCCTCCATGTTTCTTTTGTTATTGCCTCTCTCTGACTCTGTTGGGTTCACCTTTACAAAGCTGCTAATATTTCCCTAATAAGGGCACTGAGAGAGCTGTGTTCCATAGGGGAAGGGGGGAGACAAGAGGCCCTGGGCTTTCTTGATTGGCCACAAGTTAGAGCCACTAGGGTTATATATATGTGGTAGGTATAACAGTCTTGAAGGACTGGGATGAGATTTTGCCTTCTCTTTTCTTCCCAATGTGTACCCAGCAGGGCCAAATTTTCCTTTGCAGTCTGCCCTCCACTGTTTGCCTTTGTTGTTCAGTTTCACAGTCAAGTCCGACTCTTTGTGACCCCATGGACCACATCACGCCAGGCCCTCCTGTCTTCCGTTGTGCTCTGGAATTTGCTTAATTTCATGTTTGTTGCCTCGATAACACTGTCTAACCATCTCATCCTTTGCCTTCCCCTTCTTCTTTGAGCTTCAATCTTTGTTTGCCTACTACTGTTTGCCTACTACTCTCCAAACCTTATCCCCACCCAAGCAAATCTATCTCAAAGTTCTTGCCTTCCTTGTGCCACCAAATGCCTTGTCAGACTGACTGTTCCTTGTGCTACAGTTCATTGAGCTTCAACTATCCAGAATGGGAATATCATACTCCCTCAAACAAACTGCCCACTGGAACCTCTCAGCTTCACACTTGAGAAATACATGCAGTTATGCTGCCCTATACAATATTTCCTCAATATCACAGTCCCTCAGCCCCAAAGAGAGATTCCTAGAAAAAAGGAATAGCAGGCAGTTGTTTTCCCCAATTACATTCGCAAACATCAGTTATAAGATCCTTTGAAAAAATTATGGATGAATCACATCCAATTTCTTGATGACCTCCATTCCTATGATAGGGGTCAGCTACCAGTTCCTAGGTGGAGATACTGATATTTAAGATAAGATTTCTGCTGTTAAATATTGACCAGGATTAGCACCTATTCTCAGAATTGAAAATGTGACCAGACAATCAATAGCTGTGAATCTGAAAAGGATTTCTATTGCATGGTTGGTTTCACTGCTATTCTATCCATTAGTTCTTTGTATGTTCACCATGTATAAATAGCCCATGAGTGCTTCTTGCAACTCCAGCCTCTATTGCCAAAATTCATTTCTTGTGCTGGTTGGCTTCCAAACCCTTTAAAAATGTGCACGTACCTCTGAAGACAGGAAGAAATATGAATGCAATTGAGGGCAATGCATTTTATTTCAGTTAATTATTTTGTATGATTTTGGAGTTGTGTTTAAGGAAAAAAGAGCTGCAAGTAAGAGTAGTGATGTTTTCTCACCAGTATTTGTGTGACTTTTTTTCCTCTGGGTACTGAAGTCACAGAGACCTAAATAAATCAATCTGTTTTGCTGACAACATGAAATACTTAGTTGTTCCCTTTTCAGAGCCATTCCATAGTAATTCCAGAAAGGTAAATCTTTAATGTGCAGAGGATACATTTCAGGAGATTTTGGTGGGAGGGAGAGCAAGTTTAAAAGACTGTTGTATAGTCACAGAAAAATTGCAAAACAAGTTGGTGCTTTTGCTAAGGCATTGATTTATTCCTTATAATAAACACAGCAATATTATCAACAGAGATCCAATCTTGTTTTCAATCACAATATCCCATTTATGGTCACTCAGAAAGGAGAAGGAGGAGGAGAAGAGTTTTTATACCCTGCTTTTCTCTGCCCTAAGGAGTCTCAAAGAGGCTTACAATCACCTTTCTTTCTCCCCACAGTATGCACCTTGTGAGGTAGGTGGGGCTGAGAGAGTCCTGAGAGAACTGTGACTGGCCCAAGGTAACCCAGCAGGCTTCATGTGGAAGAGTGGGGAATCAGATTAGAGTTCACTTAAAATTGGTGACAAGAGCAGAAGCAGGTATTACTGAGAAATGATCAGGCAGTCTAATATATACAGGTCTAGTTTCTGATACCTGGTATGAGCAATGCATCTTGTGAAGTCTCATGATTACAGTAAGAGAGAAATCTCTTAGTACAAGTTTTCCTTCTGAAGGTAGGGAGTTGCTTTCATGTCACACTGCTTTTGTCACTAGACAACACAATTTGCCATTGACTGTATTGTTGTAGATGACTCTTAAGAAAAGACACAAATCAGTTTTGTGCAAACTACAGTTTTGTGCAAATATTGTTGTAGATGACTCTTAAGAAAAGACGCAAATCAGTTTTGTGCAAACTACATATTATGTACAAATACATGGGTCTGCAGTCTTTGTTTTAAAAGCTAGTTAGGGAGAGTACTATGTTCAGAGAAGGCATGTAAACTTTTCCTCAAGTGCTAATTCTGTGCCCAAGACTGATCCCCAAACAGCTTTAATCATAAGTTTTCAAGGATCTTAAATATCGCTTCTCCGCTATGAACCACATCTTCTCAGTGTTGTTCTCTAAAACAAAACAATGAATTGGATTACAACATACATCTTTGATTGTCATGTATAGTTTTATCCACAGTGGCAGAGAAGTACAGGCTTATGCAGCTTTTTAAAAAAAGGGGGGGAGCCTAGTGATGAAGCCAAGTTGAAATGAAGTCACCTGTCCTCTTTGAAATCTATAGGTAAGAAAAATGTGCAAATAAAAGGGTCACATTTAGCATTCCAGCTGAAATTTTGATTTATGTGTGAGAATGTAAGGCAAGAAATAAACTTTAGAGTTTAGTGGTGGTACAATACTGTCAAGACACAGCCAACTTATGGTATCCCACTACCATTTTCAAGGCAACAGACAAACAGAGGTTGTTTACCACCACTGGCCTCTGCATAGCAACTGTGGACTTCCTTGGTGTTCTACCCAGGGCTCACCCCATTTAAGCTTCATAGATCTGACCAGAGTGGGCTGGCTGGGCCATCCAGGTCAGGGCTTAGAGTTCAATACCCATCTTTAACTTGTAAAGCCATACATTGTTATGCCTAAAAATAGAGGAATTGTAAGCACATTTAAGCATCATGCATTTAAGCACCATCCTTAAATATTGCTGCATCATGCCTTAGATATACTGGGATTTTTCTTATTTCTTTTCTAAAAAAACAGCTGAGGGAATCCTATGATCAAAAAGTGCCTTTCACTCCGTCTATGTTTCATATATATTACATGTAAAGGTTAAGGTTCCCTTGTTCGAAAGCCAGTCGAATCTGGCTCTAGGGTTGCGGTGCTCATCTCCGTTTCAAAGCCGAAGAGCCAGCGCTGTCCAGAGACGTTTCCGTGGTCATGTGGCCGGCATGACTAAACACCAAGGCGCACGGAACGCTGTTACCTTCCCACCGAAGTGGTACCTATTTATCTACTTGCAATTTCTTGCTTTCGAATGGCTAGGTTGGCAGGAGCTGGAACTAGAGACGGGAGCTCACTCCATCTTGCGGCACCCGGGTTTCGAACTGCTGAACTACTGACCTTCCACAGCCTGCAGTTCAGCGTCTTAACCACTTGAGCCACCGCAGCTCCATATTACAAGTACTCCAACATTTTTTAAAAAGTGCCAATATTCATACACCTGCTGATTGGCAGCAATTCCTCCATCAAGGACCTGCAAAAGCCCCCACCCCCAGGTGCTGGTACTCAGTACCAGTGAGTACTACACAAAACAAACCCTGATGGTAGTTAAGGATATTGACTTTGCCTTTCTCTGCTCTCCTTCACTGTCGAGACTTAAGACTGTATATTCTTTGGCAGTAGGAAACTTGTATTTTGTTTATCTTACTGTACTTCATGCATCCAGATGCTACAATATAAATCAGCATCTGCATCATCTGTTCAAATTACTTTGATTTTACTCCACGTTCCAGATTTTACTCCACAAGTTCCAGATTCTTATGATTGTCATAGTTGTGGACATTTAATAAAAGACCATTACCTGTAAAGTGCACCACTGTGCTTTGCAAAGTTCTACAGAACGAACTCACAGACCCTTGTCTGTTAGAGGCATTGATTGAATAAATGCAAGGGGGACAATTTGCTTTCACAAAACTTGTACAGGTTTTACTTTCTCAATTATGTACTCACTGTTCCATCCTTGGGAAAGACAGAACTTTAAATAGTTGGGTGGATGCCAGGAAACATCACAACAAGTTGATCTATTAGTTCACAGTTTTGATACAGAAATTTCTATAGGTAATATCTTTTAAACTCAGAGAAGTGCTCACCTCATACCATTAGAAGTGACAAATTGAAAGGTTTTGGTAAAATCATGTGGGTTTCACATAACTGGGCCTATATAACTGGACTACACCCCAAACACCCCTGAATCTCTCAATGTAGGTTGCTTGAGACTATTTAATCTTTCTGAAAGTACTTCGGTGAAAATCTCAGAAATTGCACGTTATCTTTTAATCTTAAAATAGATTGGGAAAGGAATAATATGTATGTATTTCTGTTTCTGATTTCATTCCCATATGCAATTATATTTTGTATTGTGATTCTGTCATATTTTCTCATTTCAAGAATAATTAGATTGATTTTAAATAAAAAACTTAAAAGAAGTCTTATGCTGGGATACAAGGTTTTCACTTGAATTCTGGAATAAATAAACTTCTGTCCTCTTCAGTCAGAGAACTGTAACCTATAGAGATTGGGTATCAAAGAGAATAGCCATCTCAGTATAGCCCTGTGATTTAGTGGTTAGCTTTGGAACAGGCAAAGAGACCACTGGTTTCAGGTGTTTGTTTTAAAAGAAATGCTTCCCTTACAGGAGGGGTTACTCATTACACTAGGAAGGTGGTGGCTTTCTTAAATTTGTGAGCATCACTGTCACATGCATGGTCTATTTCTTTGGGTTTTTTTTTTTAAATTTCAAAGCCAGTTGAATGAAATAGCTTCAGTTGATGTAGCAGGCTGCCACTGTAGCAATCCTCACAATTGTTTTGCAAACAGGATTGAGACATTTTGCCTTTGATGATGATTTTATTATACCAGATTATTCCTCACATTCATTGTACTTTATATTTTCTTTCATTTTAGAGTAAATAAAACTGTGCATTGATAGAGATGCAACTTAAGTCTGTACCGAATATTCAAGGTTTTTTTTGTCATATTAGAGATAGTTGGAATCTATATCGTGTCCTAAAACATTTCCAATTCATAATCTTAGTTCTTTGTATGGTTCAGTTTTATGTAATAAAGTAGTAATTCAAAGGATCAAGGATTTTACAGTCCTGCCCAGTTCCTGCTTCCTTCCTTTACTGATACAAGCTTATGAAGAAACTTAGTCTGATTCATAACACTGGCCCCGGTCACACGGCAAAGTTGCCGCGGGAGAGGCACAGGAGTCCTATGGATTTTCCGGGTGCGATCACACCCCAACATCTGGGAAGCGCAGTGCTCCCGTGGCGAACCCGTGGCTCCCCGCCGAAGGAGCGGATTAAAAAACTAGTACTTACGAGGTACTAGTCTTCGGAAACCGCGAGCCAAGGGCGGGCGTCTGATCACGTTTCCGGTGGACTTACGTGGCATCCGGCGGCCGCCGCTTTTCATCGCACACAAGGGGTTTTTTTGTCTCCCAAGTCTCCACAGGTTGCGCAACAGCGCCCAAGAGCGCATGCACACAAAGAGCGATTGCTAGTGTGATCGTGTGGCACGGCTTCTGTGCCGTGCTGCAGAATACCCATCTGGTCGGCATCTCCCCCCTACCCACGGGACCTCGACCGGGACGTGTGCTCAGGTGGCCGCATGTTAGTTTCCTCTGGGGCATTTAGCCACGCCTCCCCCTCGCGATATCCAGCCCGTGTGACCGGGGCCATTAATTTGTTATCTATACACATGCTACAGTCTTCCTGGTAAAATTTCTACAACTATATGATGGACATAAACTAGAGGCCTGCTTACACAGTCAAAAAACTGCTCCCTCTGATTTCTCCAACTTTTCCCAGGTAAATATATTGCATGAAGAATTATACTCGGAACTACTACTCCAAGGATATCATTTTGCTACAATTTATCTGATCATGTCTCTCCAAATTAGTCATTATAATATCACAAATATCGGAGAGTGAAGTGGGACTATATGGAAACAAATGTGTTGTACACACAACCTGAGTCCAACAAAAAATGCCAGAGCCTTTTGAGCATTACAAAAAAGCATTCCTAGACATTGCCATATCTTGAGGGTCTAGTTATAGCAGTGGATCCAGAAGTCCCTAGACAGCCAAACTTCCCGGTCTTGATAACACTAGATATTCCTGAACTTGCAAACAGCTACTAACTCAATATTTCAGAAGTAAAGGTTTTGAAATGGGGTAAATAAATGGATGGAGATTAAGCACCAAGCTATGATTGCTAGAACAGTTGAGCAATCAAAACGCAAGTCCATTTAGTATTCCGTCCTTCTTAAAGAAAGCACCAATAACCTCAATGTCTTTTTGTAAAGCTTGAGTTGCTAGCCATCATGAGCCACACAAAAAATTAAAGTAGATAAATGTATGAAAACTCACTTTTCAAGTATTTTGTTACAATATGACAATCTATTAGACTCTAAGAATCGGTCAAGGAGAAACAAGATTAAAAAAAAATTCATTATGGAAAACCAAAACCATTCATCTTTCTTTAACTCCTGATGCATAGCCATCCATAACATAACACTGGACAGAAATCAAATTCATTGCTATATTCTATCATTAGTTACTTCCTGTAGTTTCCCCATGAACTCTAAAAATGCCAGTAGATTTCCCATACAAAAAACATGGCATCATACGATTAACAGGCTCAGCAGAAGGGGGAAAAATCATTTTGTGTTACCTTAAATTCTGTCTCAATGTTGGCTAATCTTGCAAGCTCGTTGCTTAGCTCTAAAGCAGTAAGAACCGGGTCTTCACTAGAAAGAGACAAATAAGCGGCACTTGCTAATCCTTTGTAGGCATTCATTCTTGATCGGGAATGACTGAAGGAATCCTTCCTTTGCTTCTCGATGCACTCATTGCACTTACAGAAATAGTCATGGGGCCTTTCTATCCGTGCCCCTTTCAGTAGCAAGATGTGAACAATTTCATATTCCTGGCAATGAGCAGCGAGTATGATAGGAGTAATGTCGTGGGAAAAGCGTGTTCCGTCTTCATCATAAGCATAAAAATCATCATCTCGTAGCTCTTGCTCAAGAGGACTGAGAGTGAGGCGCTGTCCTTGTGCAAAGGCTGGGTGGTTCAATATTGCTTCCACAATGCGCACGTATCCTTTGCTGATGGCTAACAAGAGTGCATCTCCAACACGAGCCAGATTCTCCTTCTTCAGAAGCAGTTCAGTTACTTCCAGATGTTCGTTGCCCACTGCTAGTTGCAGGGCATTTTGTCCCATGTAATCAACACAATTAAAATTCAAAGTTTTGGATTCCTCCAGCATTTTCCGCACCACAGGAATGTTGCCATATTCTGCTGAATCTAAAAAGTGTTCTTCCTCTGGAGACAAGCTGGTGCCCTTTTCATTGAACATGTAGGCTGGTCCTCGGGTGGCCTGCCGCCTCCCTTTCTCCCGGAGGGTGGTGTGCCGCCGATGCATGTTTTTAGAGCTGTGGTTTCCAAGCCTAAATGAAAATGTGAGAATATGGATCAGAGTATAATGATTTTCTAGAAGAAACTGTATGGTTTATTTAGGACATTGTACTATTTTGGGCATAATCTGGCCAAGGAGAATCACTTTTACTCCTAATTAATTTCAATAAAGTGAGGCATACGCTTAAACTTTGACATTGAAATTAATGGAATTTATATGAGTCTGGCTTTGCCAGGATTGTGTTCATTATGACTAGATAATATTTTTGTGTGTGTTTCATAGGTTTGTTTCTTTTCAATTTTTTGTTTTAATTTAGAACCATGGCACACTTAATTTCATAGACCTTGTGATTTAATCCAGAGTTTAATGAAGTTTAAAAAATGTTTTCATTGTGAACTGCACCTTCAGAGAGTCACACAAAGTGGAATTTACCACAATATACTATATGATCAATAATTCAATACTATTTGGAATATTTCCCACAATTAAATACAGGTGAAAGAGGTGCATAGATTCAGTGATTTATGGAAAGACTGTTTTCTAGGTTCTCAGCAGCTTTACAATATATTGTTTGAAAACTGGAAATGTAGGAGTGTTTTATAATCCATGCTGCCACCCTGAAGTAATTAATCTCTCTAATAGATCCCTAGATTTACATGGATAATCTTGGCAGATCTCTGGCAGAAGACTCATGTCACATTTTAAAAACCAAAAATTACAAAATGTTTCCTTTTATAAGCATTTCCTTGTTAAAGAATCCCTATGGGTCTCAGAAACGTCATATAATGGTATAGATGTTTACTGAGAGTGCTAAGCATGATATAAAGGAGTGATGAGATTATGCAAGTGGAAATCCTGGGATACTGATAGTAATTATTAGGTGAGAATCAATGGGAGCAAATTCCCATTCTATTAGATTCTATTAATGTTTGGTCCACTGTCTCTCTCACTCTCTCACTCTCTCTCATTCTCTGTCTCACTCTCCCCACACACACACACACACAAACACTCACACACCATGATCACTAGAAGGAAGTTCTAAAGTTGTAAAATTTAATTAGTATTCTTTTTTGTCTTGGTTAATATCATTTTTAAACACAGATTCAAGTAAATGCAAAAAATAGTGAGAATTGGAAGTGCTGTTTTTTCTATCTGGAATTATCTCATGTAGTCTAATGGTCAGGTAAGAGTTTCTAGAATGGAATGGCAATTTACTTCTGGATTGTGCCCTAGTTTAGATCAGTTAATGCTCTTGTTTGGCCAAGGACTAAAGTGGTGGTAACCACATTGTAAAGGTCTTAATTGGCTGATCATATTGGTGTTTCAGGAAATGCTCTGAGACACCAAACAGATAAGGGACTGTTCAGACACATGGAAGTGCTGAACTATCCCAACAACATTATTGCAATCTTAGCTTTTGCCATTTGAGAACAGGAGGAGGATACTCACATCGAAGGATCTGTGATGCTCTGGTGCTAGCCCTGGCTGCTTATTTTATATATAATTTAATTTTTTCCCTGAAGCTAGTCATATTTAATGGCCCTTGCATGTACGTTGCCAGAGACCCAAATACATAATCTGTGCCCAACATCCACTCCAGGCATACTTCTTTGTGTTGAGCAAAACCCCTTATAGCATACTTAAACAAGGTCTAGACAGACGGATAAATGTAAGTAGTATAATTATTTTTGCTATCAACACTGCCATCTCCCGCTGAGAACAGGAAGTCAACTTGGCACAGATATTCAAAGCATCCTAAAGGACTGTGAAGCTCAGTTCCATTTAATCATATGATATGTCTATCCTTGACAATGATATTTTCTCTCAAAGGCCTTGGATGACAGCCCTTTCCTTGCCTACATACCTAAAATAAATTTTCACTTTCCAACAATGGACCACGTAACAAGGGCAGAAGATTGGGAACTAGACCCTGAAACAAACCTAGGTTTCAACTTCATATATATTGAAGCAACACAGTCACAAGACCTAATAATGCCACCTAATATCATCTTAGATTCATTGATTAGTTCATTCCAAAGTAATATATGCCATCATGTTTCACAAATGCCAGTCCACTGTCTGTATTGGACAAAAGATCAGTCCTTACACAAAAGAAGAATTGGACATAAATCTGAAATGGAAAATCTCAATAATCAAAAGCCACCATTTTAATCTTCCAGTACATACTGTAGCTGATCTTGACATCACTATTCTCCTACAGAAGAACTAAGGGAGAATCCAAAGGGAATTGTCAAATCAGAATTAATTAACAAGTCCAAAATTATTTATCTCTTCCCATCCTTAGCAAGGACCTGAGATTCCTCACTCACTATAGGTACTGTTTTCCTTATCCCATCCCTTACAGATGTCAATTTGTTCAGCTATACCTCTGAAACTTTCTTCGGTATCTGATCATCCTGCATCAGATTTTATAATAATCCTGCTTTGACTAAATAACAAAAAATTAGGAGTGGTTCACTAATCAGAGAGAGCAGGTTGCTCATTTTATTGGATTTTGTTTTAAATTGGCCTCTCCATTTTTCTCCACACCACTACTCGCCTATCTGTTGTGAATATAAAAGCTTCAGCCTAATGGATGAACACTTCGGTGCATCTGATAGGTGAACTATGACTCATGAAAATTTAGGCTGAAAAATTTGGTTGGCCATTATGGTGTCACTGAGCTCCTTTTTTGCTCCAGTAGACTAACACAGCTACCCATCTGGAATTGCCTTCATAAAATATTAGTAACCGCTGTGCTAAGTGGAAAATTTCAGAATCTGTTACCCTTAGGGGGACTGAGAAAAAGTTGATGGAAAATTAGGTAGGACAAGTGGAAGACTGAAATATATGAACTAAATAAGATCCTGTGGATTCTGTATTATACTAAGTTTTATATTGCCTATTACCCTAGTCTCATTGCACACATTTCAATACCTGAAGCAACAATTCCCTATGGTTTGGACCCAATGGAGTAATTCAATGGATTGAAAAATTTCTGCCCCTAGAGTGTGATTTTCAGCCCACAATCCCTCTCTGAAATGCTTCTCCTGAGATGATGGAAATTATTCCATTCACAGGAACATTCTCATAACCAAGAGTTGATTCCAATACAGTTAGGTAAACCCACAGAATGGGGTCAGCCACAACTGTGATTTAGGTTTCTGTTAACTCTTTTCAACAACTCAAAACAGAAGGGGGGAAAACCCAACCTTAAGAAGCAACAAAGTTGGGTTCCCAAAGGTTGGGTGAGGTAAATATATATATATATATCACTGAAGCTATACTTTAAAAACATTGGCACAATCCACCCTTGAAGTGGTGAATATTTGAACTAAGAGGTCTTGAATCTATATAACTTGATACATTTCAATATTTCTAGGATAAAAACCTTGAACCACATGAAAACAAGGCCTTTCTCAGCCGTCAAATTTTTGTATGGACATACACTGTAACATATAAACATGTGTTAGTGCCAAGGCAGGTTGACTATGAGGCCTGAAAATGAATACAAATATAATTATTCAATAATTTATATATGAAAAATAAACAATTTAACTACAAAAACTTTTTTTTATTTTTTTGGAATTGGTTACTCACATTCCAGTTATCCTGTGTGGCAAAAGAACTGGGCTGTGTGAAGGTTATCTTAAACATTTAAGCACACACATCCAAGGAATGCAGGTTTAATAGTTCTTTCTATAACAAAATGTTCTGTAAAAAAATGTATATAACATAGCTACTCAAACAGAAAATTAAGTTCAATTAATTAAGGACCCAATAAATTGCAATTAAATAAGACAAACCTTATAACATACATACCTGACCATGGCTATCATATCTCTCTGAGTGTGCATATATGTATCGACCTTTAACTGACAGTAACTCTCTACTATTCACAAACCTCATATATAGTATGGGGGGATGATGCAATCCACATAACAGATGAGTAATCCCAAAAATCCACATAACAGATGAGTAATCCCAAAAAGGTGGGGGGAACTATGAAGAAGAAAGAGAGGAAGGGAAAGGGAGGCATGGCAATCCTTACACGGGGGAGGGGGGAGAACCCAACACAAACTGAGTTATAGCATTCCACAGATATATAAACCCTATCCAGATGAAAGAAATATAATCACTGTGTGCACATCCAGTCAATATCTTCATTTAATCCTTGTGATGTAAGTGTATCCAAAGTGAAGATCCAGAATGTTTCCCTTCTTTTTATAAGTCTAATATTTGTTGAAAGGACAAAGCTGGCAGCTGTTCAACAACCCAGAAGCAAAATTCTTTATCAGAATGTGTGAAGATTACGAAGTGTTGATCAAGTGGAGCTGTGAGCTTTCTTGTTCTAATGCAGCTCCTATGTTCACAAATGGAAGTCTTAACTGATCTTGTTGTCATACCTACATACATAGGATTGCAGGGACATTGTACAAGATATGTTATGCCTCTAGAGTTACAGTTGACAAAAGAATTAATATTAAAGATTTTGTCATAAGATGAATTCTGAAATGTCTTCCTTTTAACAGAATAGGCACACACATAAGGGAAATTTCCTTTTGGCATTTCTTTACTATTAATTGTTGTATTTCTGTTAGTTGGTTCTCTTAATGTACTGTTCACTAGCATGTCCTTAAGATTTCTGGATCTTTTGAAAGTCAAAAGAGAGGGAGAATGACATTTTGGAATCCCAGACAGGAAGTACCAGTATCTTTGTATTATTCCTCTCACTTGGATGTATATACTCTTGTACGTTAAAGTGATAACCATCCTATCTGTAGTTTGTTTTCTGACTTTGAATCAGATGATCTTGGAGTGCTTTTGACCTTATAAAAGGCTTGTTTTAAAGTTAGTGTGCATGTATATAAAAAACTTTGACCTCTGAGGAAGGTCTTGGAGGTTGAAATGTGGTTCAATTTTATCAACCTATATATACTGAATTATTGGTTCTGTTTTATTGGTTCAAGGTTTTTGACCTAGAAATATCAAAATGTATCAGGTTATATAGATTCAGGACTTCTTAGTTCAAATATTCACCATTTTAAGGGCGGATTGTGCCAATGTTTTAAAAGTATATTTCCAGTGCACTTTGTAATAAATACATATATTTTAGTTTAATTTATTTCTCAAAGTATTTTTTTCTCACCCAACCTTTGGGTACCCAACTCCATTAAACATCCAGGTTTGCATAAAATCTGACTTAAAAAAACCATTTGTGGACAATATTTATGTTTGCTTACATATAGATTTGGGAGCAGTGAGAAGCCATAATTCTGTAGCAGGAGAGCAATAATGGGTTTAAATGAAGGGCGGGAAGATACTGGCTGGATCTTAGGGAAAACTTTTTTTACAGTAAGAGTTGTGCCACAGTGGAATCAGCTGCCTTAGGAGGTGGTGAGCTCCCCCTCACTGGCAGTCTTTAAGCAGCAGCTGGACAAACACTTGTCAGGGATGCTCTAGGCTGATCCTGCATTGAGCAGGGGGTTGGACTAGATGGCCTGTATGTCCTCTTCCAACTCTGTGATTCTATGATTCTATGAGAGCAATGCAAGATGGCACTCAAAAACTGTCAACAATAAGAAGAAGGAGGTGAGAAAGGGAGGGCAAACCAGTGGCATATCTCACTGGAGGGCCCAAGGGGATGAGGAGCATGGAAAGGAACAGCAGGGATGAGGAGAAGAACTAAAGAGCCACTGGGATGGGAAAGCAGTACATTTCTTTCCCCCTCATTTTCTAGTATTACCGGTTAGTGTCCTTATATTTTACATCAGGCTTCTCTAAGAACAGGAAGTGATATAGTGAACATGGCACAGAGTGCACATTTATGGCTTACTCATGGAAGCCACTTCAAATTGCTTCACATGGCTACTGTCACAACATGCCCACCTTACAGATAGATACTGTAGACCTTTTCATGGTCATTAGTGATGGCATGAAGAAAATTTTTTATATGGTGTAAAACTTAACCAACTTGATTCATGAGACAGCCACAACATTCAGAGATTTAAATTAAGCTCCATGTGGTGCCTGTTTTGTGTACTTTTCCTTTAACTAGTCACTTCCGTACAGTTCTTCACTCACATTTCTAAACTTCTTCCACATGATCAAAGAATACAACAATATTATTTGATTGTTATAGTATTTTAGATATCCAGTTCAAAGCCTTTATTGGCATAGATTATTTTAGATATCAAAGACAAGAAATAGACAGTAATTCCACGACTCTGGAAAATGGAACTATACCACATATGCTATGCAAAGCTTTTATAAAGTCCATACCAAGTGATAACCAATAAACGTATGCTATAGTAAAATAATAAACAAACAGAAAGTAAGTCCAGTAACATTGTCATTGATATAAAGTACACATTTTGAAGTAGTAGAAATGCTCCTTATGCTGGTATGCAAGATTTAACTCTGCTACTAAGACTTTGTTTCTGATGAATTATGACTTTAGATCTAGATCATACATTTGAATTATAAATGGGAAGTAAGAGAGCCAACTGATCATCCAGTAAGAGAAAGTCAACACGTTGCATTGTTGTTGTTGGCTTAAAAATAGTTGCTTTGCTCTGGTTTCAAAACTAATCATATGTATGGAGCAAGTGTGATACAGTCTCTTAAAACCTAATTGTGACTTGATTGCACTTATCTTCACATTTTTGTTTAATGGCACTTTGCATTTAAATTACACTGTATTTGCATATTTTATGAAGGCTGCTAGTGATCAATCTCATCAGACATGGCAATTAAAACAGGGTGCTTTTCTAGGAATGGTGTGTTGACATTTCATGGCATTGGAGAACAATATTTTGGTAAACAGTAAACTCCTGATGCTGCCTTTATTATGCTTCCTTGCAAGTGTCATGGCCCTGAATGGAGTGGTGATGGTGGTATCAGAGCCATACATCAACTTTATTTTTGTCTGCATGACAATTATAATGTTCATCCATATGATCTGTTTCTATGGATTCCCTGTCTGAAATGGGTCAAAACAACAACAATAGTCCTATGGATTATATTCTGACTTTTGTATGATCTTTTCCTAAGGAAAGATATTTAGCAACAAGGAATTCCTATGCAGAGGGACCATACCAGCATTATTAGATGATAAGAACAATATATTCCCACTCTGTAACATATGCCACCTATTTTGAACAGAAAGATTCTATCAAATTCCTTTGAATTCTAACATTTTACGCAATAAGGTAGATCCAGGGGGTCAGCTGTGTTGGTCTGAAGCAGTAGAATAAATTTAGAGTCCAGTAGCACCTTTAAGAAGAAGAGGAGAAGAGAAGAGATTGAATTTATACCCCGCCCTTCACTTGGAGTCTCAGAGCGGTTTACAAACTCCACTCCCTTCCTGTGACTGACCCACGGTCACATCAGCAGGTGCAAGTGGAGGAGTGGGGAAGCAAACCCGGTTCTCCCAGATTAGAGTCCGCACACTTAACCACTACACCAAACTGGCTTAAGACCAGCAAAGCTTTATTCAAGATATGATCATTTGTGTGCATGCACGTTTTTTCAAATACTTCCAAAAATTTGAAAAAGTGTGCATGCACATGAAAACTCATACCTTGAATTAAACTTGGTGGTCTTAAAAGTGCCACTGGACTCTAAAAATCATGCAATAAGTAAGAGTTTATTTGAAATTTTGCTTTCCGGTTTGGTCATGCAATAAGTAAGAGTTTATTTGAAATCCTTTTGCTCTCCAGTTTGATTTATTCTTGACTATGTTTCCTTTATGTCATCCTCTTCTATGAAGGAGTTCTCTACTTAAAGCTGGTCTCATCATTTTATTGTGCTGGTTGTGTGTGTGTATGCCCATGCATGTGTGTTTTTTTTGTGTGTGTGTGTATAAGCCTATAACAAGACAGGAAGTTCATCTCTTCTTGATGCACACTTGGTAGCAGAACCCTAAAATAAACTGATCCAGTCTAGTTCTAACTCTGCCCCACTTGTTACTGAGAACATTCAACACTTAATGGGAGAATCCCCAAGGCTAAAGCAGAAAATGGCTGCTTAGCTTTCTAGTTACCAAAATCTCCGTCAAAAAACAGTAGCAAGTCCAGTCTACTATGGAAGACACTTGCATGACTCAACTGATTTTTGATTACTCTGGTGCAGCAATTACTATGCACTATTATAATAATAGTTACTTAGACTGCAAAAAATAATGTTCATTGCATCAACTTCTTGTTGGAGTGGTCAATATCTTAGTGTTCTTGCAGACTGGTCAATATTTCAGTGCTCACTCTTACTTGATGGAAAGACTCTTAGTTTGAAGTCCCATTTAATAAAATAGGACTTGCTTCTGAGTAGACCTCTTTAAAATTGCTCCCCTAGTGAGCTAACTGGTTCTCACAACCTTTTCTCTTTTTTCTCATTTGATTTTTTTTATTTCTTCCCATTGCCTTTTTGAGCCTCTGAAACCATCCAGTGCCTATTGGGGAAAGGAGGCAGCTATTGGATCTAGAGATTACACACATTGACATATATCCTATCTATCTCCAGCCTAGGGAGGCTTCCTCAAGCTTAAGTGGCTCTTCTTTTGGAGGAAAAGCTATTCAAGTTGGAAGGAGACTGCTTCAGGCTGAAGGACAAACTTGTTATGCTTCAAACTTTGTTCAGTGGTATAGTAGGATATATGCTTTTAGTCACATCAAGTATTGGAAGATGTATTTTTTGAGGTCAGCACACCAATGAGAACTGTGGAGCCGCTGTTTATTAAATATAACTGGTATTATTTCTACAGCACCTATTAAATTGTGCCAAGTTTAAAGAAATATAACATTATTTAAACACCCATAGTATAATGACCCAAGACCCACATGAAGGCAAATCTTCAATAAGTCCTATGCTTTTTGAGAATCCTAATGGCGCAGCTTGATTGCAAGAAGACAAATAAAAATAAATGTGTGCTTTATACTCTTTGCCTACAGGACTGATAGGTCTGTGAATAAAAATATCCACTAATGGTTCTTCACCAAAGTCCACCCATAGAGAGAAATGCATAAAACTTGACAATTTACTTTTATCATTTCATCTTCTGGGAAACTCAGTATGTTAATCTGTCTTTTAAAAATTTGCATCTTCATCTGCCTTTAAAAATTTTTGTTGGTCTACTTCCAGCTTAATTCTATAGGGGTAGTGGTGTTAGTCTACTACAACGAAATAAAAAAGAACTCTAGTGGCACCTGGAAGACTAACAACATTTATTCCAGCATGGGCTTTCACATGAGCCAGAGCTTACTTCCTTAGATGCAAGCTACTTCCAGCTTGCCTGACATACATCAATTTTTACCAGAGCCAGTTTGGTGTAGTGGTTAAGTGCACGGACTCTAATCTGGGAGAACCGGGTTTGATTCCCTACTCCTCCACTTGAACCTGGCTGGATGACTTTGGGCAAGTCATTGTTCTGATAAGAGCTGTTCTTGAAAAAGAGCAGTTTCTGTCAAGAGCTCTCTCAGCCCCACCTACCTCACAGGGTGTCTATTGTGCAGAGGGGAAGGGAAAAGGAGTTTGTAAGCCGCTCTGAGACACCTTTGGGTAGTGAAGGGTGGGGTATAAATCCAATATCTTCTTCTTCTTCTTCATAAGCAACTGAGATTTTGCCTCAAGTTTCAACCCTATTGTGTTTCATCCTCTATTGATGCAGCTCAGTAAGCACCTTTGCACTCCTGTTTTCATGCTGTCCCCTGCATATTGTAAATATTCCTCATAAACTTTTATCAAGCAGCCTTTCTAGTATTTACTGCTGTCACGAAGCTTTCTTTGCCTTTACTAGTCTATGATCATTCTTTTCATATTTTGCTTCACCTTTCTGTGGCTCACATGAGATGCAGTTATGGACAAAGCTTTCAGATGCAACTTTCAGCTACTCACTGCTGTTAATTAATAAACATTCCAGTGAGATATGGATACAATTACACTATTTCTAGAATGAAGTTAACTTGGCAGTGGGCCACAATTTTCCATGAATGGCCTTATCAGCACTGAAAATCCCATCTACTGTATTACTGTGAACACCACTGAAATAAATAGTAGTAGCACAAGAAACCACACTGAAAGCCACATCTAGCCCCTATAATTTAAACATTCTATTTTTTAAAAAAATATATAACTCTGTACACTCTTCTGTAAGTGCTCATATATTCATTCTCTTTTATTTGAAATTCAGTTTGAAACTCCTAATCATTCATGCTTGTCTTAGTTTACTTTCCTCCAATCTATCATACTTGACAAAGTAGATAACGATTGATCTCAGGGTAGATTAAAAGTTTGTTATGGGAATTCCAAAATAGATGGCTGTATTTATTTCCATTTCTTCTGCCATTTTGAGTTCTCTAAAATAGAGAACTCAAACATGCAACTGAAATGAATCACAAGAATATGGTAAGGAAACTGTGCTGTTGTCAGTAAGACTCCCCCACTATAAATTTAGAATTTTATCTTTGGAAATACAGAAGCCAATGCAAAACCCCCTTTTATCACCCCAGTTTAGTAGTATTAATTGAAGTACTATGTCAGAGCTTCCTAAAAGTAATGTTAAAGCTAGATGAAATATGGATGAAATCAACCTCAGAAAATATATTTATTTAGGATCACATCCCAAATTTCTGAAGTGACAGAATTTTATATATGTGTGTGACCATGTTACTCACATAACCATATTTACATGAATATTGGTTATTCACTGAATTCTTAGTAATATCCATGAAAATTATTTTCCCAGTAGATGGCAGCATAATTTCGCCATTATAGTAGACAGTATAAATATTCTAAATATCAGTCTGAAGACTAGTCACTTTTGTAAATCATACCCTGATTTTATATTAGTTAACACTACTTTAATTACCTAACAATTACCTTCTTAAAACTTGAAGAAAGCAGCATTAAAATAAGACCTAGAGGATATGAGTTCAGTGCAGAGGTAAGGAGCTTATAAATATTATTAAAACCCTCCCCCTTTTCCCAGTATACCTACCATTACTTTCTTTTAAAAGTAAAAGCCATTCAATGCATATAGAGAAACAGGAAGCTGCAAGACATTGCCAAGGAATCTCAATTGGCGTTTTAAGACTATGAATAAATATGCACCATTAAGCTGCCCAAAGTTAGTGTGGTTTCAGACAAAGAGATCACCAGAATCCTTTGTTACAGAGAATGTGTTCCTTTAGATTTCATCAATACTATTTCCTCTGGAATGATGACTGAACCAATTAAAAACAAACCAACAAACCTGTCAAGTTGAATGTCACATTTAAAAATAAAAAATTCCCAGCTCTTAAAAACAAACATACACCCCAGTTATGACAGAACCAGTAGCTTACATATAGCATAAAAGGCATGGGATCCTTCCCCCTCTAGATGTCTGAAGTCCAAGGTTGAACGGCAGGACGAGCAAGCTCCATGCTTGTCATTCCAGTCGGTGAGTCTCTGTCCGTAGTGCTGAAAACCTGATTTGATCTGGGCAGCGCTCTTCAGTGGCAGAAGCAGCCAGGCTGAGCGGCTCTGTCCCTCGTGCTGCAATAGTACGCTGAGCTATGTAGAAACTGCAACATTGTTATCACCTCCGCTTGACTGAGGGAAATTTCCCAGGAAACCTTAGGGATTTAAACGTGCAAAACTGGTGCGTGGTTTCCTTCTCCTCTTCCTCTCTGGCTTGCCGCTTTGGCAATGAGGTAGTTGATCCTCCCTCCCACCCTCCTCCCCCAACCTATACCTCCTCTGTGTGTTCGTTACAACCTATACCTATTCTACTCTCCTTAATTTCCAAATATTTAATATAATGTGTAAAAGTTCCTTCTTATCTAGTCCAGATTGACCCCATGCAATATTTTATGGCAGGGCTGAGAAATGCACAGGATTGCAGGGAAATACTTGTGCTTAGAGTCACAGGAACATCAAAGCAAAATAGTTGGTAGAAAATGATACTTTAACAACCCCTTTACAGCACTCATGTCTTTCATAGCCAATGCATTTCAGGATTATCCTCCATGTCTGGATCTCTCATAGCAGTTTTATTTTCTTTTTTTAAACTTCACCCACTGGGATCGTTTAGGCTGTAAAGAAAAAGATAGTGACGATGAGGCACAATCTTCTCTGGTTGTTCAACCTTATGGATCATAAAACAGAAATTATAGTAGAGATAATTCTCCTCTGGTATCCTAGCTAGAAGCCTCTTTCAACTTCAGCCTGAACTCACATTATGTTGTGCAGGTTCTGATGTTCACCCATCCATTTCTGTCTGCCTAAAAGACACATTCTACAAAGTGCTAGACACATTTTGCACTCCTCTAATTTTCCAGTGTCCCTCTTTTCCGGGGGGGGGGGACCTGACTGCACATTCCTGATTCCTAATCTCCCTTGTCTTCTCAGCCTATTAAATCACCTTGCAAGTCCATTCCTCATTATAAGGAAATTTATTTAGTGAAGGAGTAACCAATAACCTTTTTAAAGTGTTTTGCAGCCACACACCTAATCCAGTCAGGATTTAAGGGCTTCCTAGAGTTTATATGCAGAAAGTAAGCTCTTCTTTTTAACATTGGCTACTTAGTATGCAGCAAGGCTGAGGGGGAGGGAGACAGGAATCAGGGACTCTTTCAAGCAAAACAGAGCCATAAAGGGATGACATGACTTTAGACTGCTGTTTTTCAAAAGCCACCCAAGATTTTTCTTTCTTAATTTTAAATTTCCCAAAGATTGAATTTAGCTTAAAAAGACACTTTTAGTCTCTGTGTTTCAGTGTCTGACACAACATGTTCAAGCTAAATCTATTTCTGTAAAGGCTTAGGGTTTCTGCAATCTTTTTTTTTCACAATCCATTGTAAATTTTGGTTGGGGGATGGTATTTCTGTAACAGAATTAGAATCAAGGACAATTAATCTATGAGACCTCACCAATGTTATTAACTGGACAGTGCCACCACCAGTCACTGACTTCTGCAATGGTGCCAGGGTTTGTTACTGCACAAACCAATATTTTATGTATGCCAGTTTACAGATACACTTTCATGCTGACCCTGGACAGAACAACAGGACCTATTAACCTCTATTTCTCACTGTTTAAAATTTTCCATAACTTTCTTCAGTATAGCTTGACAAAAGATCATTACATCTCTTAGTGACAATACAGACAGTTACAGTGTGGCATGACATATGGTCTTGGATCCAATGTAGCATTTCCACAAAAAGATTTCTGCCCATGGAGCTCTCCCTTTACAGCCCAAGATGCATTCTGAAATGCTGCTCCAGTGGGAAAGGAGACACCCATGAGCAGTGTTTTGTGTGTGCAGTAGGATGGGAAACCAAGAAAGTCAAGCTCCATAGGCAGAAATCCTTCTGTCCCTGGAGAAGGTCTATTGAATCCAACCCTAAGATGCCTGGAGGTCATGCCAATCTAGTAAGAGCTGGCTAAAATACATTGTATTATTTATATCACAAAGTTACAATATTTGCATAGCTTTTATTGAAATAAAAACACAATTACTAGATAGATAGATGATAGATAGATGATAGACAGACAGACAGACAGACAGACATGTCTGTGTGTGTGCGTGTGTGTGTGTGTGTAAAGTGCCATCAAGTCACAGTTGACTTATGGAGACCCCAAAGGGTTTTCACAGCAAATGATGAAACAGAGGAGGTTTGCCATTGCCTTCCTCTGCAACATCTTCCTTGGTGGTCTCCCATCCAAACACAGACCCTGCTTCACTTCAACGATCTGACAAGATTGGCCTATACCATATGATTTCACAACGATCTGACAAGATTGGCCTATACCATATCATTTCACACCCAACAGACAGACAGAGACAGACAGACAGGCCATCTTTCAGGGCATGTGCTGAATTTCTTATTTGAGTCAACAAAGATTAAAGGGATCAATATGAAACACAAAGTGGGAATTCGTAATAATCCTGTGTCCATGAAGCTTGAACAGTCCTGAAAAATGCCCAGGTACCTTAAAGTATATTCATAAACAACCATTGATAGTGGGGGAAAGTGGGAATGATGCCAGCTACTGTGCTAGCTGGTATGGGATCATAGTGTGCTGACTTAACTGGAGTACTGGACACAACAGTGGAGTCTTCCTCAAGCCCTTCTCCAGACTACTTGTAAAGGTGAGGCAAACAACTTCACTACTTAGTTTTTCCAAAGATTGTTGTAAGAAGTTTCATGTTAAGCAAGTTTTAACTCTGTGAAGTGGATCATGTAATGTTTATGGCAGGTGTTTCTGGACTACTGTGTTGTTTCTTAGAAACAGTATGTTTTAGTTGTCGCTTACTTCTAAATTGTCGAATGCTTATTGGAATATATCTTTTGTTATGTTGTTAAATGGCTTGAATGAAAGGAAAGTTAGAATACAGCTCCTCCAGCAAACAAACAATATATATTCAATATATAATCTATATTCAGAGGATGCAGACCCCTCCAGCAAACAAACAATATATATTCAATAGTAGACCTCTGAAACTTAGTGCTACAAGGCAATATAAAGGGAAGGCCTCATCCTCTGTCCCTGTTTGCTTGCCTTCCAGGGTAAAGGTTTGGCTGGTGTAAAAGAGGATGCTGGACTATATAGAGCACTAGTCTGATCCAGCAGAGCTGTTTCCAAGTTTTAGAGGGTCCTGAGCAGAGAGTGGTTGGGGGGGCCTTCTTCCTCTGCCCCCTACTGTGCCCCCACTTGCACCTCCTGCCCACATGCCTACCTTTTCCTCCCCCACTTCCCACCCATGCACTTTTCCCCCACCCACATTCATTTGCCAGCCCTTCCAGTGCTCATACACCCATCCCCAACTGTACTGGGTAGTGTGTGCAAGCGGGATTGCTGCTGCTGGAAGTATTGCTGCCATCTACCTCCTGCACACCTTTCCCCCCAGCAGTGCTGGACAATGTGTGCAGATGGGACTGTGGATGGTGGGAGAGCTCACAACAAGCAGATGGGCAGTGGGGAGGTGAACAGCTGGGGAGAGTTGGTAGTGGGCCCCTCCAAAAGACCTGGGTCTTGGCAGCTGCCTCACCTCAGGGTATGCTGATGCCAGCCCTGACAGACACACAAACACACACACACACACAGCTGCTTTACCTTTTCTTTCATTCAACACCATTTTTTGGCAGTCAGAACCTTAGTGTGTCCTGAGCATTCTGTACCCCAAGCCTCTTCTGCCACTGCTGCAAATTGGCATATGGGGGTGAGTCAGAAGGGAAAGCACTGCAGTCCTAGACACTCCATCAAATGAGTGGTGTGGCTTGGAGATGGGGGTGTGGGGAGACAGCAAGAAAGCACTGACCAAGAGGAAAAGCCTTCTTCTTCCCCAACCCTCTGGTTGCCACCTCCCCCTTGCTGCCTCTGTTATGACACCCACTCACTTGGCTCTGGACTCCAACTTGGAAGCATCCAAGGAGGAGTCTGAGGAACCAGAAGCATGGCCAGGGGGAGAGCAGGAAACTCCGGGAGAGACATGCAGGGGTAGATGCCCCTGGGTAATCTGCTCCAGAACTTGCCCAAGGAACCTGCAGTTGGAGTCAGAGATCTTCCACCAGAACTTCCCTCTGTCCCCCAGCTTCTGGGACAATTACACTCCAGTCCAGGACCTTTTCCAAAAGACCACCAAACTCCACTTCCAACGGGCAGGATCAGCAGAGGCAGCAGGCTCATGGCGAGATGGACTCAATGTTGCTGTCTTTTCAGCCTATTTAAGCCTTGATTTAGGAGGGAAAGCTCCCATCTCCCACACTTTTTTTTTTTAAAGAAATTTTTCTGCAAACCTGGGGAATCCTATGTTTGTTGAAAAATCCCCCTTTTCTGTAGATGGCCTTCTTGTGTGGATTTTTAAAATCTGTATTCTGTGGCCATGTTCAGTATTAGATACTGAATTATATAGTTGCATAATTATGAAAATCGTCCAATTTGGTAAGGTGTGGTTTTAAAATGAAAGCTGGTGTGATGTAGTAATTAAGACTGGGAAATATATGCTGGGAAATTTTTGCCACAAATACACTTTACTGGCCTTAGGCAAATCTGTATTATCTCACCCCTCCATTTGCCAAAGGTGGATAATATGATTCTTGCAGGACTGTTACAAAGATTACTGAGGTGATTTGTGTTATTCGTTTAACACATTTGCAATGTTCTTTGAAGTTTTAATTATTATTGCATGAATGCAGCATTGCTTTCTCCAATGTGACAACTGCATCCTCCCATGGCACAAGTGTATGAAGCAAATAATTGCAAATTTATGATGTCCAAATATAGAATCATGGACAACTTTTGAGTGGTACTATGAATCTATCTAATGTGAATGTTCACTAACAACATTGCCCATCATCAGGCCTATAGCCAGGATTTTGTGGCTTTTGGGGGAAAAAATTTTCTGGTGGGGCTGCCATTATTTGCCATAAAGAAGGGGGTGATGCGTGCCCCTCTCCCTCCCCTCCTGCAAGATTTAAAGGGCCCTTCAGCTGATTGGCAGGGAGCACATGGCCCGCTGATCAGCTGGAGGGCTCTTTAAATTGTGCAAGAGGAAGGGAGAATTGTGCAAGAGGAAGGCACATGCCACCCCCCACTTCTTCTCAAAAGCATTTAAGGAATACCTTTAAATGCTTCTGGGAAGAAGTGGGGGGGCCTTTAAGAAGCAGGGGGGGGGCTTTAAGGAAGGTGTTAGGGTCCCCAATAGCCCCAACATACCTACGGGCCAGCCCATCATGAATCCACCGTAAATTGTAAAATATATTGAAGTGCAAGTTGGTTGTAAAGATTTGGCTTGTATCTAATGTTGTACTTCCAATCAGAGCACGTAGTTTTATTCCAATATTTTCAAGAGCTAGGGCCTGTTTGTTTTTAACTTTTGTATGAACATTATTTGGGGGGAAGAGGATACCTGGACAAAGTCTCCCTTCCTACAAAAACATCCAGTTAGTATTGCTGGTGGCCATTCTTTCTCCTTAGTTTAGCTCTGAACTTTTCATTTTTCTTCTACATCTTTTTTCCCCTCCATTGCCTTTGCTCATATGATTTTATGCATCTTTCTTAACTTCCTTTCTGAAATCTGGAGAGCTATTTAATAACTAATCCAAAAGAAAGAGTTATTTTATTATATACTGATCTGGTCCTTATAGTATTTACACTGAAATAGCAGGTCTGTGATGATGTCATAATGTCAGACATTGTTGTTTGTGATGCACTGAGCTCATGTTCCAGTGGGCTAGCATAACCCCATGTAAGACATTTATTAGGTGGTACACATTACCTTCAGACTACACAATACATCAGTAGCACCACCCTATAACGTAAGCACTCCTTAAAGTAATAGATAAACACATTTCTTCCCTCCTTGAATTAGAATTCCACTCAAACACAAAGACTACAATTAGTGAAAGAACACATTTGAAAATAAAACTTATCTTTCTCACAGTTACTCTTTTCTGTTATTGTTGACTTAAGTACCCCATGTTATCGCATTGACGAATTGCTCGCAATTTTAAATTAGCAGTGTTTCAAGTGGTTCTGTATCTGCCTAGTTGGCAGCATTGAACTTGGTAGCAGCAGAGTACTTATTGCTATCACATATTATATACTAGCTGACTTGGACTACACATGCCTCAGATCATTTCATATCAGCTACATTTCAAGCATAAGTGATGCTTTTGCACTAGTGCAGTTGGCAGTACTCAACAGAATGGTGCATGCCCATGGCTTACCAGATTGAGCTACAGTTCACAGATGGGAGTGTAAGAATGTGGAAAAATTTTCCAATTCTGTTAGAAGCAATTAAATACCCCAATCACACTCATCTTTGAGAAATGGGCAAGGAAAACAGAAAGGTTAGAATATAGCAAAGATGCCTTGAGCCATGAAGACGAGAGGTACCAATATTTTAATAAACGAATATAATAAGACAAGCCACACAGCTTCCTCTACACTAGGCATGTTAAAACACCCAACAGTTAGGCTTGTTTGCCAGTCACCCTAAAGGATCTGGTTTTTCAAAGATCAGTTAAACTGTTGATTGCTTGGTTTGTGGCTGTTCAGCAGGTTGCTTCACAGTATTCCTTCCTAACAGTACAATCAGCTTTTCTTGCAGCCATGGCTTCCGTTTGCCCTGTCATGCCACCATAAGACTTTGGGAGGGTTTTTTTTTAAGGTAATTGTTGTTGCACTATTGCAATCTAGCAATGTATTGCCATGATGAAGTCCCAGTTTTAATATATATTTTAAAAGTAAGTCTAGCTTCTTCCCTCTTGGAGTTATACGTTATAACTCCAAAAGCCTTCCAGTGGCAAAACAGGAAAATGGTGGCTTGCTGTGTGGACGCAGCTACAGATGGTTAAATTAGTTGAATAAATGCTGTGTTTTTAAAAAAGAGTTTGTCTAAGTACTTTAAGGCTAAAGTCTACCATTCTTCTTGGATTGGCAGCACTTTGCACATGCACAGTTTCACAAAAACCTAATGCAAACTTGTACAGCAGACATTTGCTAGCTACTAATCAATCAGCCGCGTGGCCAGATCACATCTGATAATTTCACTGAAATACAGTTAGCTGAACTGTTGAATATGTTTGACATGATTTTTGTGGCATCCATAACCATTACCATCTATCCATAACCCCAGAAGGATTATTGCTTGTTTTAATGGCTCATTTTAATGGCTTGTACTATGCCTTGTTTATTGTTGACATTTGTTATGCTTTTATTACTTTGCAAGCCACCTTAAACAGGCATATCAATTTCCCAAACAAGCAAATAAATGAAACGAACAAGTAAAGTGCTTTTTCATACACTAATTATTATTGGGGGGGGGTAGATTGAACAACAGTAGACACAGGAAATCTATGCAAGCACACACATGCACAGCACAAGTTGAGTTCTGGAGAAAATGCTAACTAGTGTTTTTGAGAGTGCTATTTTCAATTTTCAATCAAATTGCAGTTTGCATACTGGAATGTTTGCACATCACCATTTGCAATAATGTATGTCAGCTACATGTGTGCAAGAGAAGTTTCCACACTGGCATACATATATTGAAGAACCTATGAAAATTTCTGTTTGCCTTAGCCATGGTCTGCATATCCATACAGGATGTATGATGGCAAGTAGGGGTCTTCCTAAAGCACACCTGAGTCACAAATAGAAGTCTTGGATTGACCCAGCCTCCAGAAGTTCATTTGTTTCGGCACTTTCTAATGTGCTTTATCTTTTATCCATCAGCTTCCTCCTTTGGTCTTACAGCCTATAGCAAATCTGATCCAGTTTTGAGGGGAAACTACTGTTCTACTTGCTGCTCATCCTAGAGTCTCCTTTTTCTGTAACCTTTTCTCTGTTGAGTAAAATATCATTACTTAAGAAATGAGATATATTAGTCATGGGAAAGACTTTATGTGGTACATAATAAAGATGAATGGTGTTTATACTCAAAAACAGTTAATGAATGTTCTTCCTTTTCTCATTCTATTTTTACTTTTAAAATATTTTCATTTTGCCAATGGTTGGTGAAAACCTTGCCTGCATTAATGACAAAGGGGACAAGACTAAAGGGCTGATACTGATGAGCAGTAGGCAGTGAATAAAGTAAAAAGAGGGGTTAGGGCTCAACTCCCCACTCTCAGACTTTGGATTATCTTCAATAATTATCTTCAATAATTGGGCCTGTTTCAAATCAAGCATTGCCATAAATGTTTCTCAGTATTCAGAGAGTATTCAACGCTTACAGAAATCTCCATCTTCAGTCACTATTAGGCCTATTTTTCCACTCACGGATCACACTTGATTTCAATCAGTGAGCTGCGAAATCCAATAAGAAGGTGTCAGGAGATAAAGTTTAGAAAGAGAGTTGTGATATGAGGACTCAAGAGGCTTCTCAGTGATGATGCTGTCATTGTAGTACTCCCTGCCAAGGTGAGTTGAATGAGTCAGTCCTGAGTTTATAAAGACATCTGCAAAAAATTGGTTTGATGCAGACAGACCAAATTCATATGGTAAGTGCAGGTTTGTGGTGTGTAGTTTCTTTTCTTTTCTTTTTCTTTTTAAAAAACTTGGTTGATCACTCCTGTTAGTATTTCTGATTGCTACTGAATTGTTTTTATATGAAAGCCTCCTTGGAAGCCTTTGTCTAAGAGGTGGGGTATACTTTAAAAAAATGTATTGCTTTCAGTGCTTTTTAATTCTTTTTTGGGGAACAGTTTGGCTCTTACGGTTATGAGAATGGCCTGATACTGGGGGGGGGGATTGCTGACACTGGAATTATTCAGTCAGAGTTGTTTTAATCATTTAATAGCTGTGAGGTTGTGTTTTTTATTAAAATGACTTTCACTGAGCTAGATGTGCTATAAGCTCATTGCGGAAGCGCGTAGACCCTGCTGTGGTGAGCTCAAGCCTTTAATGGGCAAGGAAGGGGAAAACTCTCGTCGCTCCTAATCACACAAAGTGCTTGAGAAACAAAATACTCCTCTTTGCAGCCACATGCTGATGCTGAAGCATTTGCCATTTGCAAATTGCTCCTACTTGGCAAATCAAAAGTGGGTCAAGAGTGGCTTCTTCCCACAGTCAACATTGTTGTTTTGATTAGAGAACTCCAATGTAGGCAAATGGGCAGAACGATAAATATCATTCCTTTTTTGCCCCTCAGCATGCCCACCCCTTGGATTTGTTGATGCTTCCCTTTCCATCGTTGTTGCCTCGGCCATCACAAGTGCCTGCTTAGCAATGCTGCAGAAGTTCCACTTCTGGAACAACTCAGCCTAATGGGACTGTTAGTGCAGTCAGGAGGGCACTAATTCTTTGCCAAAAGCCTTGTGTGCAAGGCTTAACATCAGTCATGCCCAATATCAGTCAAAAGATATTCAAGGTACAACAGTTATATAATACCGATAAAATACTAGGCATATACTTTTCATTTATGGTGTTTCTCCAAAGGCTTCATTTCTTTATTGGTGGCCAGTATGTGGCCTGTAATCCCAAAAGAAAACAGGATGTGAGGTGAGGCTTAGGTTAGATTTGGAGAGGCCATGATTCCACCTCAGTCTGCCAGTCATTTTCAACAGCAGGCACCTCAGTGCGCTAACATAGATGGAGAGAGCGAGGACGGCAGGCAAAACCAAGCCTGGTATCACTGTCAACGATGTCAGTCTCTCATGCCCCACTGATGGGCTGAGACAACCCAGGCTCAGTCTGGTCTACATTTGCCTCCCTCCACAGTAAATTTGTTGGTGAAATTCAATTCCTGTTTTGGGCCTGAATGCCTGTGCAAAATTCCCAGAGTTGGGAGTAGGTTGCCTGCCCCCAGGTGGAACCCAGAGAGCTTCTGCATGTCTCATCACTGCTCCGTTCAGTTTGTGTGAAATCCCCTAAAACACAAATGAAAAAGTGCTCTGCAATGTTGTGACTTTAGTATAGGCTTATGATTTTTGTGATGCTGTATCTGAACATTTTAAAATGGTTTTTTTGTATATTTGACTGTATTGCTTTGTAAGCTATTTTGAGCACATGGCTAAAAAGTGGGCTACAAGTCAAGGAAAATGTAATATAATTACTGGCAATCGTTGGGAGAGGTCAGAGAAGTGCAAAACACATTGATGCCATGCAATGCAGGAAGAAAACATTATAGAGAAATAAAGGCACTCCCTTAATCTGAACATATTACAGTTAATGTTGGGTGGACATATGCCAGCAATTGAGAAGAGAATTACAAGATGGAAGAGGAAAAAGGACAAGGAAGGAAAATGCAAGAGAGAATAAATGTAGTTGGTAGTGATGCTTGTGCTGTATAAACTAAAGGCCATATTTTAAACATTAATTTGGAAAACACACACTGTTAAATATGCAATTAACCTTGAAAAAGTATGGCTGTTTGCTGTCATATTTAAACATTCTTCCCTTCTTCCCAGGAGCTATGAGGAGCATACATATTTTTATTCTCCATTTTATTCTCACAACAACCTTATTGGGTAGGTTAGGCTGAGAGACAGTGACTAGCTCAGAGACTAAATATATTGTTTGCTAGAGGAAAATACCTTTCCTTACCATGGGAGTTTTATGGTGCATTTTTCCCCTTAAAGATCTCTTTTTTTTGTCAACGTTTACTGTAAAATGTTTGAGCGATATTCAATTTATTCAAAGTAGATTCATTTATTCATTCTCAAGGAGATGCCTCTGTTATCTGTTAGAGTGAGCTGGCACTAAAGGTGAACTTCCTTTGTGTAATTAATAACCCTGTAATGTTAAAATCAGACACACACATCTATTTAAGATGCTTTCAAAGTATAATGGAAACCAAGTCCAGTAGGTGTACTTTATAATCTTCACTGTCATTGAGTCAACAACATTTGTTTGGTGCCAACACTCCTGGACTTCGGCAATGCACAAGGTCAGACTGCAATACAATAGCATCCATTTGGTCAGTCTAGTAAAGCGTAATGCTGCTGTTCAGGGAAGATGGACTGCAGACATACAAGTCCAGGCAGTACCTGGAAATATGGAAAGCAGCAAGCCAGGGCCTGGGCTTACCCAGGTCCTGTTTGCAGCCCCACAGGGAGGGTGGGGGGAGGGCAAAGGCAGCTGTGGCAGCTCTCATTGGGGGAGCAGGGAGGGGGCCATGCCCCAATGAGCACAGGAAGCTTGTTCCTGCCCTGGGCACTGCCAGAGGCCAGAGAGGGCTGGGGTGGTGGGGGCAGCCAATAGGGCCATTTAAGGTGCCATGCCCCTCTGGGTGACCATCTTTGCCATGTGGGAAAACACAATGCTTCTTTGTGGAGTACAGCAGTAGACTCTGACATTTATGCCATATGGTACTCCTATTTGTCAATCATCTGCCCCTGCTATATAAAGTCATATTTTATCATTAACATGGGAAACTGTCGTATACTGACTGTGCTTGTCTGTAGTGGGAGGAGTGCATCACAGATCCCAGCTTCAATCATGACAAGTCTCACAGAGGCACACAATTCAGTCAAACAAATAGATGTTCAGACCATTGTTGTTCCTTTGCTTAGGGAAGCAACTCCCTGCATTCCTGGAGAGCTGTAGGCCAGGTCAGTGTAGGGTTGCCAGGTCTGGGTTGGAAAATACCTGGAGACTTTGGGGGTGGATCTGGGAGAAGGTGGGGTTTGGGGAGGGGAGGGGCCTCAGCAGTGTACAGTGCCATAGAGTCCACCTTTCAAAGCAGCCATATTCTCCAGGGGAGATTATCTCTGTCAGCTGGAGATCAGTTATAAAAGTGGGAGATCTCCTGGCCTCATCTGAAAGCTGGCATCCCTAAGTCAGTGTGGTCCCCATGGTGGGATTATACAGGTTCTAGGGTCCCATCCACTTCTACTATGCCAGATTTCTCTCCATCTCCAAATTTATTTATTTATATTTATATTTATTTATATTTTCGATTTATATACTGCCCTTGACCCTGAAGGGTCTCAGAGTGGTTTACAAAGAATATACTAATTATTCCTAATCTAGGGCCACAATTCATATGGGGAGAGGCTGCCTACCGGCACCCAGTGACGCGTTCTGTTGTTGTTTTCCGGGCAGGCTCCTGGTGTTGCTTTGTGGCACCTCAGATGGTCCGACGGCATCCTCGGCAGGCTTCAGATGGAGTTCCTCTGGCGCGCGGCTGCTCCGACTGTGGCTCCGGTTAACATCCCTTAGGCTCTGCCGCGCTGCGTCTTCGTGCTGACGCGCCATCACAGCTCCGCCTCCATCCGTCATCGCCACATCCTTGGATCGCCACTGCTCCGCCGCCATTACTGTTGCCGCACTCCTGGCACACCATCAGGAGGAGGGTGCCCCCTGCCACCTAGGGCAGGTACCCATTTGTCTACTTGTGAGTACACTTTCAAGCCGCTGGGTGGGCGGGAGCTGGGATTAGGGCCGGAAGCTCACCCCGGTCGCGGTAGGTCTCGAACAGCCATAGTGGCTGTTTGCTAGTGTTGTTATTGCAGGCATCGAACTGCCTGCGCCACCGCTCCCACGGAATTCCTCAACACTTCTTTCAGGCTCAATTATTCCCCATTTAGCCTGGTTCTTTCTTTGCCCAAGCAGGCCTGTTCCCCCATCTATTCTCTCATCTCTCTCCATTTCTCCTGGTCGTTGATTTCCCCATGTTCTTTCCTGCTCTTCTCCTCTTTTCTACCCTGTTCATCTCTACCATCAGTCTTCTATATCCTTCTCTCCTCCATGAACTCTACTCTTCTCCAGCCCGCCCCACAAACTTCAGCCTTCTTTAGGTGGCCTTTTTCCATGGCCAGTTACTGGCTGATAATGTCATGGTGCCTGCCTGTCTGCCTCTGGATCTACCCCTGCCAGTTTGTCACTCCAGCAAAGCCTCAGCTACTGCATACAACTTTACTCACTGCTTCCTTCCAGGCTGTGTGGCTGACTGCTTCCAGGTACTGTTTGCTTACCATTCCATGGCCCTTGCACCCTTAGGGCTTCTTGATGAGGCTAAATGTTGTCCCCACTCTGGTAGGGGTAGAGTTGCCAATGCTGGTTTTGGAAATACCTAGAGAATTTGGGGGGTGGAGCTTGGGGAGAAGGGGGTTTGGGGAGGCAAGGGATGTTGGCAGGGTATAATGCCATAAACCTGTGAAAGGTGCCATTTTCTCTCTGTCATCTGGAGATCATTTGTAATACTGAGAGATGTCCAGGCCCAGTTTGGAGATTGGCAACCCTAGGTAGGGGACAGCTGTTTCTTCATCCAAGTAGTTCAGGGAACCATAGTGAGTCAAACTCGCAGTCTATTTATTCTAGCATTGTCTCCTGTGGTTGGTAGTGGGTTTCCACATTCCATACTTCTAGAGATCTTATGGCTGGGCAGGCCAGTACTGAGCCAGGGATCATTAATATACAAACATGGGTTCTATCACCAAGCTATTAGCCCCCTCTGAATAGATCTAACACCACAGCTAGGAATGGGCATGAACTGGTAAAATGCAGTTTGGATCATGCAGTTCATGGCGTGCCTGGTTCACAAACCACAAACCATCATGAACTTTTAGGGGCCACACAAATTGGTGATGCCTATGAGGTTTGTGACTCTATAGCATCCCCGGCATGCTAGAGTTCATCATGAGTTTTGTCGGGTTGTTGTTCGTGAAGCAATGTTTGCAAACGGAAGAACCACCATGAACGTTTATGAATTTTGATGCAGTTCATTGCAGTTTGTGGAGGTTCGTGAACAGCAGAAAACAGGGGTTTGCACCCCTGCTTTCTGCTCTTCACACAAAAAAACAGCTGAGCTGAGGAAGCTCCCCACCACTCAGCTTTTGGGTTTAAATGGCTAGGAGCCATTTAGACCACTGCTTTCTGCTCTCTGTGAAAAGCTGCAGGGAGAAGAAAGCATGGGTTTAAATGGCTCCAAGCTGGGGCTGGCTGCCGAGGAAAGCCCATTTAAACAGCTGAATGGCAGGAGCAGGCTACCACCACAGCTGAGCTGTGGGAACAGCTGCTCCCTCACTGAAGTTGTTTAGATTGGAAACAGCTGAGCTGTGGGGGCAGCCTGCTCCCATGGCCCAGCTGTTTAGAGCCAAAAACAACTGAGTCGCAGGAACAGGCTGCCCCTGCTGCTCAGCTGTTTTGGGCATGAATCTGGTTGTTTGTATACAAGATGACTGGGTTTGTGCGGTTTGTGGTTTGGTTCATGGTTTGCCCACAAACCAAACTGCATTTGTTTGGTTTATGCTCATTCCTAGGCACCAAACTTGCATGGGATCTCCAGCTGACTGTCTTCTACCTGTCCTCCAAGTTTGGTGAGGATGAGATTTATGGAGTTCAAGGTATGGCCCCCAAAGAATGTGCCCCCAGGAAAGTGCTTTCTGGGAAATGACAGGTGCAGGTTCAGGAGTTTCATAAGTGTATAGAATGGATTGTGTGCAAGTTAGAGACATCAAAGTCACAGGGGACGTCCCCCAATGCTCCTCTACATGCCCTCCAAGTGATGTGCAGATTGGACTTTTAAAGAAGATGCCCCCAGGAAAATGCTTTTGGGGAAAATGTCAGGCACAGGTTCAAAAGTGCAAACTACACACATCAAATGCACAGGGAACCTATTTGTGTTTCCAAGACTGAAGAATTCTGGGGGCCCCATTGCTTTGAAGTTGCTTTGAAGTTTGGTAAACATTTTGTTTGAGCAGAGACAATCTGTCTGGAAATGTATCTGTTCACAAACCAGCACAAACTGCCATGCACTTTTTGGAATTTCATGGAAAGCTTGTGCTGGTTGACCTGCCATGAACTTCAGTTCATGAGCCAGTTTGTGCCCATCCCTAACCACAGTCTACATAGCTACTTTTAACCACTGTTCCAGTGTCATATTTTATGTCTCTGCCTGTACTTTCATCTCTTTCTCTTAGTGCCCTGCCTCTTCCTTGGTATCCTTATACAAAGCTGTAATAGCTACCCTTGTGATGGGTAAAGTCCTTCTGGCTTGAATCATAAGGCTTTTTCGTGCTTTCAATAATATCATGCTCACAGCAGCATTCCTTAGGGTTGCCAAGTCCATTTTAGCCCCCAGCGGGGGACTTTGGGGGGCGTTCCTGGAAGGGGTGGGGCATCCCAACGTGATGATGTCACATTGGGGATGTCTGCCCCCCCA
Source organism: Gekko japonicus (assembly GCF_001447785.1). Lineage (NCBI taxonomy): Eukaryota > Metazoa > Chordata > Lepidosauria > Squamata > Gekkonidae > Gekko > Gekko japonicus. Next base: position 630,942 of record NW_015163106.1, on the reverse strand, counting down.
CACACCCAATGGGTGCATGGGGAAACAGCAGCTCCCTGCACTTAAAGGGGCCCCTTTAAGTGCAGGGAGCTGTAAGGTTTTGCATGCCCAAACTCCACTTGGAGCTCAGGTGCACGGGAAACGCCAGCTCCCTGCACTTAAAGGGGCCCCTTTAAGTGCAGGGAGAAGGGAGAGGGGTGGCTGCAGGTGATGGGGATGGCTTGGGTGTGGAGCTTCCCCCATCGGCCAGATGGCCAGCAGCAGGTAGAACCCCCAAAAAGTGGGGGACCTCTGCCAAACCAGGGGGGTTTGGCAACCCTAGCATTCCTTGATGCTGGGAAGCATTCCCCATGCTTTGTGGCACTAAACCATACATCCAGGCACTTTCTGTGGAAGAACAAACAAAGAGCAAAACCAAAAATACAGTGCAATGCACTGAAGAAAATGTAATTTTTTCCACAACACTGAGAAATATCAATGTATTTCAAAGAGATGCCTCCACTAGTGTAGGCAAACCATGGATATAAAGGCAGTACAAATTTTATACAGTGAAAGACAATTATAGTAAACATTCCTCCCTCTCTTTATGTATTTCTTTACTCTTATAAAGACAACAGTCGTGAGAGTCTGACCCACAAGAGTGTCTTTATACTTGTTTACTGATCGGGTCGTGTTTGTCCAGATTTTTCTTTACTCTTACACATCTTCTCACCACAATCTTGGTATGAATTATTTCAGTAGCATCATTTCTATAGTACAGTTTTAATTACTGTTCTTACTGTTCTTACTATTGTTTGCTCCTCTTAGTGCTGTACATATCATACCTTCTTGCCATGAATAACTAAGGGCTCTACTTTGTGCTCATATGTAGACTTTAGTTCCCCATAATTGTCAATAAGCAAGAAGCAACTGAGTGTTTCATTGGGTTGTTGCTAGGCTCACCAGGTGCTCATCTGTAGGAAGCAAACTCCTGCCCCTGCCCTCAGTTGTCCATGCTTGAGCAATTGAGCCATGGGAGAAAAAAATAGGATGGAAAATTATGTCGGGAACACCATGATGTCACCCAAAAGTGATGTCACAGAATCCATGGAGCTCCAGGAATTTCCCTTGATCTCTGTAGTCTTTGCTTTATAGGCTGGGAGAATTCCTAGAGCACCTTGGCAGGCTGTGATGCACCCAGAAGGGATGTGATGCTCCCTCCTCCCCAACATAGGGCTGGAATCCCTAGCTTGCTGCTGCCACTTGTTTCCTCTCTTTCTCACACGTACACACATTATATCTGAACTACTAGTCTCCTTGCATCAAATTGCCCTCTTTCCCAATTCATTATTAAACACTGTCTGTGCCTCCCTTTGAATCAAGTGTTCCAGCAGAAGCTCATGTACTCTGAAAAGTCTCTTTCATCCATTGTTTCAAGAAAAGCACTCCTTTAGATGGCCACTTGGCTTCATGTGAAGGGTATTCCTGATTAGATATCCACCCCGCCTTCATGGAACTCCCAACTGATGTGGTCTTTAATAGCCAGCTACATATCCTAAATATTCACATTCAGAAAGTTAATTTTGAAGCAGTAGAATATGCCAGTATGAAATGTAACTAATATTTGCAGTAGTAACAAAAATATGTAATAGATATTCACCTCTCCAAACACACATCAGTCAGGCTTTTACTGTAACATTTGCACAGTCTTTTGAAGAGCTCTCCTATCACAATACCTGGTTCTGTTTGTCTTTTTCATTTCTTCACTTTATTTCCCCCCCTTTTTTGTTTTCAGAGCTTGCATTCTCTGAAATCTTAGCCTGAAACATGATGACCACAATAGCAATATCTCTACCAATTGACCAACTTCAACTCATTTTGATAAAAGATTTTTAAGGGATACAAAATTGCATAAATGTATCAGCTGAGTTTCAAAAAAGATTAATTGCTTATGAGCAGTGACATTTTACCAATGCTAAAAGAATGAAATAAATTGAACCTCATTTCCTCTTTAAGTAAGCTTTTATTCTTTCTAAAACATAGTATTTAATAAGAAGTTAAAATGAGCCTGGCTTTCTTCCAGCTTTGCAGTCTGCATGACAGAGGCTGTATTCACATTACTGTTCAAAACTGGATGTTATTCATTGGTGGCCCAATTTCAAAAAAAGTGATAAAGGGATGGGGGTTTCATATAGCGAATTTCCTTTTGTTAATGAGCCATCTCTGTAGTGCTATGGTCATTTCAAACTGTGCCACTTTTTCCTCACCCTTTTTGGCCACACAATCTTCCTCAGACTTTTTTAAATGGTCTAAATTGAGTGCTATAGCACTAAACCAATATAGCATTTTTGTGCTATAGCACAAAACTCCATTGACTTAATGGGGGTCAATGGAGTCAAGGCATCTCAATGGTCCCACTATAGCACTGAAGTGCTATATAGGTTTAGTGCTATAGTGCTCAACTCAGAACATTAAAAAAGTCAGAGGAAGATCATCCAGTGAAAAAGGGCGGGGGGGGGAGAAGCAGCATTGTAGAAAGCGCTATAAACATTTTAAACAGCACACCACAGTGATTTAGAAGCACAACAAAGGGGTAGAAAATGGAAGAAAGCAGTTTCCCTTAAAAGTGGCTCAACTACACTTTGTTAATCCTACAAAAACAGGTTTGTATGAACATGTAAATAATTACCACTAGCAGCCAGTTACTAAACTGGGTCTTTCTGAAATGACAGAAGAAATCCATTAACAAGCAGTTACTAAAATGGAATACAAGGGCAGTTTGAAAAGGGCCAGAGTGAGTACCTTCAATCAAGTCAAAACCTGGGCAAGCCATCAGCCCCTGCCTCCTGCTGCCAACAACGGATCAGGGCGGCTGTGCACATTTTAAAACATTTTACAGTGCTTCCAGGATTGTGGGAGGAGGTGTCTTAATGGCATCATGGGTAAGCCAAACAGCACTGTCCACAGCCAACTTTGAGAAAGAAGGTTTGTATTGAATATGATCAGGGAACTTCTCAGCCAGGCCCCCTATGCTACAAAAGAGAACATGAAGCTGCTGTGTGAAAATACATCTAGCACTACTTTTATGGTCAAAATCTGCTCAGGGCCTCATGCATGATGCATTCTGTGTGATAACTTGGCAGGTGGTTGTGAGTGGTTGCTTAAAAATATCTAAATGTTGACGATGATTGATGTATTTGTATAGCACTTAAAATAAGGACTTTCCCAAATGTTCCCCATTTCAATTTCTAGGACAAAAAAAAGCACTTTTAGGGGAAGGGTGGGGTTGGGGGGGGTTGAAATATTTGTCCACATTTGCTTTAATTAATGAGTGCTCACCTTTATCACATTTGCTGCCATGTTCCCACAATCTGCTTTTACACTATTGTTCCTCATTAGGGTTTCTTTCTCCTTTCTAGAATGTTCCTTAAAAAAATCAAGATCATGTATCATGTACATTATGATGTCATGAAGCTATTTAGCCAATTAGATTTAATGAGATGCTGACATGCAGAGAGCAGTGAAGCAGCATCTTACTAACTGAGGACAGGACATGCAGAAACAACAACAAAAATTACAGAACATAATTATATTTTAATGAAGCTAATAAAACAGAACTATGTTGTGTGAAGAAAACTGTGAGAAAAGATTAGCGCTAAAGAAATATTTCAAAAGAAGAAAGAACAGAATCAAGGAAAGCTGTTTGTGTGTGTGTGCGCGCGTACTTGTGTACGCATGGGGGGGGGACCCAGTCATTGCAAGAAACAAAAGAGAAAAGCAAACAAAAGAAAGACTGCCCAGAGACATGGATGAAGGAAAGAATGGGTAAAGGAAACAGACAAGCAAGCTGTAGCAATAAATGAAAACCTTGTCTTGCCCGTTGAAACTGTCTTAGTGAAACTGAAGTTGCTGCAGAAAAAGGGCAAAAGAAAGCAGAATTTGTTTTAGGTCAGACAAGGGTTAAAATATGCACTCCATCTATTTCACTCTTAGGAAACATTTCCCTGAAGGAATGGTCTAAAAGACCATTTCACACCTCCAATGAAAGTTATGAAGTGGAAGGTGGATGTTATGGTTGGTCTGAGAGGCGACAATGGTAACAAGTTGATGCCATTTTTGCTCTGTGTCCCTGAGAAGGACCTGTAAAGTTACACTTAGCAAATTCATTCTGATGGACATGTACATGGACTTTACAGAACAACATGACCTCAACAAAGATTGTCTTTGTGTAAAGAAGCTGCTCAATTCTTAGTCAACACAATGTTAAAGTTGTTCTAATTTCTGCTTTCATTGATTCCCTGTTCTTTTCTTTTCAGCTTCTCTCGTTTTAGATCTTTTTTTTTCTTGGATAGATGGTAATGTGTAACCAGCACAGCTTGAGTCCATGAGACAATGTCACACTTTAACAAACTTGCTTGTTTCTAGCTCTTGTTCCCTATTCTTCAGTGCCGAAAGTAATGTGTTGGTAGACCACTGCACTGTACATTCTTTCAACCAATGCAATATTTCAGCATCACAATTTGTCAACACAGTCAACAAAACTGTTCACCCCTCATTTAAGGCCTTATCAATAAGACTTAGGGTGGCTTCAAAATCTACAAGAATTATAGTCATATCTCTGATATTTTTTTTTGCATCCATTATGTTCTTGGTAATATGTGGGAGTCTTCCTTTAAATCCATAGCATGTACAAAATGCTTTATATACAAGGAATTATTTTCAGAAAACAATTTACTGTGCATGTTTCTATAAAATTTGACCCAAATTTGATAATCTTGTTAGCATCCACATTTTGCTGTGGGTTAGAGGTAGAGCAGATTACTTGGAGAAGTCCTATAAATGCTGGAAAATGTAAAACCAACCGGATATTGTTTGTGCACTCATTGGTAACAGAAATGTTCTTGGTCGTTAAAATTTAATACTACTGTATGTTACCCCAACTCACGTGATGTAGAAATATGGGAGCAGATGGCCTAGTGTGTGCATGATTACAGCAATGAAAGCTTTATTGGTTGTTTGCTACACATTTCAAGTAGCTTAGAAGGAAATTTGGTGCCTGAAGGCTGTATCTGACTTTTATCATAAATATAGATAATAGATATTGTGTTTACAGAGAGAACAATGAGTATATCTTTTTAGATTTGTTTCACCTGTGGTATAATATCCATACAGATATGAGAACATATGTCTTCTTACTGGTTCCTTTCAGAATGACGTTATTGTCACATGGCATACCCCCTGAGCCAAGATGGAACTTTTAATTACAATTTTTCAGTGTTATTGCACTGCATTTCAAACTAGTAATAAATGATGTTACACTGTGGTTAAGGGTATGGCTCGTACAATTTCAAGACAGAGTCAGTACTGTGTGGCTGTAGCACACAGATTATTTGTGTAGTAGGTTCTCCATGTGAATGCCTAATCACTCGGAGAACCATTTCTAGTTAGTTAGTTAGTTAATTAGCTAGTTATTTAGTTATGTAGTACATTTTTATCCCACCACTTCTCCAAGGAGCTCGGGTGGCTTACAGTGCTCTCCCTTCCTCCATTTTATTAACTAAATAATCCTGTGAAACTGAGAGAATGTGATAGGGTTGCCAAGTCTGGCTCAGGGGAGGCTCCGACGAGTCTGGGAGAAGGTCCGTATGCGCAACCTTTCTGAAAAGAAAATGGCAACTAAAATGATTAAGGGGATGGAACACCTTACCTATGAAGAAAGGTCAAAGAGGTTAGGGTATTTAGCTTGGAGAAATGACGACTGAGGGGTGACATGATTGAGGTCTACAAAATTATGCTTGGATAGAGAAGGTAGAGAAAGAAGTACTCTTCTCCTTTTCTGACAATACAAGAACTTGTAGGCACTCATTGAAATGAATGAGCAGTAGGTTTAGAACAGATAAAAGAAGATACTTCTTCACCCAAAGAGTAATTAACACATGGAATTCACTGCCACAGGAAGTGGTGGCAGCTACAAGCATAGACAGCTTCAAGAGGGGATTAGATAAACATATAGAGCAGAGGTCCATCAGTGGTTATTAGCCGCATGGTATAAATGGAACACTCTGTCTGGGTCTGGGACAGTGATGCTCTGCATTCTTGGTGCTTGGGGTGGGATGGCTTCTGGAGTTCTGACCCCACTGGTGGACCTCCTAATGGCACCTGGTTATTGGCCATTGTGTGACACAGAGTGTTGGACTGGATGGGCCATTGGCCTGATCCAACATGACTTCTCTTATGTTATCTTAGGTTTATTCAGAATTGTACTGAAGTGGGGCTTACTCTCAGGAGAGTGTTATGAGAATTGTACTGTATGTCACTTCAAATTATTTAAATTATTTTTAGTATCAAACATGTAACAGCTATTCTTATCCACATATAGTGATGGGAAAGTCTCATTTCAGAAAAAGGTCTGAGGAATCCAAGGTACAGCAATTCTGATGAGATGGTGTCTGTTTGTATTATAGTTCTCTGTTGTCTGACTTCAGTTCTAATATCTGTAATTTCAAAAGAAAACACTGACTGGCATATTAAAAAGTATCAGAACTTTTATTCCCACCACCACCCATGTAAGTAGCATGAGAAGTCAAGCATCTCATTTCTGAATGAATCCCTTTCCCAATAAAATTTATGGTAAAACTCCCATTGATTTTAATGAAGCTGGATTGCTGTCTTGGTGATTTACCTTTGTACCTTCAGGGTGCTGTCATAAGGAGACGAAAGGAAAGGAATTAATTCTTCACCTTTCTTTTAATCTAAATATGCCTCCCTGTGGTGACACAAATCACTGTTACTGTGAGTCAACTCTGGTGTTCAATTAAAAAAAACGGTGTGAGTTCAGAGTGTGGAGTGAAGAATCTGCATAACAGAAATAATGTCTGGGACCTAAAATAGAGTAAACTTTCCCTGGGACCATGTCTTGTTAATACACATTTTGACATTTCTGGTTTACAATGGGTGACAGGCCTTTTCTGTCAACTGAGGGGATCCACACAGCCTCCTCTGATGAACCTTCCCTTCAGTTACCAGGTGTTGTAAAGGTAGCAAAGGCTTTGGGTTCACTGCCATGAGGTAAGTTTTGTGACAAGCAAACAGAATACAGAGATCATTGAGGCAGGATTTTATATATAAACAACAAAGAAGACTGATTTATTTACAGATTGGTTCAAGGAACAGGTTTCCAGGTAGACAAAGGAGAAATCTGACTGAGGCACATTAACTTAAACTAGTTATGTCTTCAGAGAGTAGTTTGAATTTTCCATAATGCTTTCAGGCATAAACAGGCTTTTACTGACTAGCCACTAGGATGGATTCTCTCACACACAAAGGATTCCACTCTTACCAGCCTGTCAGACTAAATGGTACAAGGTCAGCTCATTACCAGAGACTGGTGTAACTATTGGGTACTCTATTCTCTCTCAGAGGCAGAGCTAAACTACTCTGTCACACTACCCAAGCAGAGCTTTACCCTTCATTCTGTCTGTTCTTTTTCCAAGCCAGACCTGAGCTCTCCCTGCTCTCTCCCTGAGGCAGAACTGAACTAAACTCCTGCTGTGCTTCCCTCCAACATTCCATCCCCTTTCTGAAAGGTGATGAGATGATGGAGCCCCACTCCCATGGGCTTAATTGACTGGCTGTTTTCCCCTTCAGGGGCAGAACAGCCTCCAGTCCATCACACAATGAACTGTAGAATAGCAAGGTAATGAGAGTCAAGAATTTGTATCTGTACAAGGGCATTTATGGCAAATTTTAATTTGAGCCAAGCAATTCCCCTAGGCCTAAATATAAGACCAGTATGCAAGACAAATATGGCTTGGAACATGTTCAGAGAGTCTTTCCCTCCCCTCTGACTAGGAGGGCAACTTCAGTGGGGTATAATGCCATAGAGTCCACCCTCCACAGCAGCCATTTTCTCCAGAGGAACTGAACTCTGTAGTATGGAGGTCAGATTTCCAGTCCCCACCTGGAGGCCAGTAATCCCACCTCTGACTGATGACAATCAAAACAATTTGCATCCCATAAGAAAAGAGAGAAGGATTTCTGGTTCATGAAATGTGCCTCTACAGCAGGCTAAAACATTATGTTAAATTAACAATACTGAATAATGGCCTAACAGCCCACGTCACAAACTAGGTAAGCTGAAATGCTTCAACTAATATGTAGCACAGGCCTGAATGCAGCTGTGGCTCAGCAAGTCAAACACAAGTCCTGAAGGCTCAGTAATCCTATTTGGCTGCATATCTGTGCCTGCCGAAACAGAGGGGATTTCATTCAAGCACATGGCTCATAAGCTGCACTTGGCTAATGTGTCATGAGTTGTAGAGAGGGTTGCCAGGTCCCATCTTCTCCCTGGTGGGGGAATTTGGGGGGCAGTCTGGGAGGGGAGGGGCCATCCCCATGTGATGATATCATTCTGAGTGATGTCATTGCATTGGGAAGCAGCACCGTGTGCATACACCCCCTGCATCCCCTGCCAGGGGAAAATGTGGGCACTACATGTGCCTGCCCTGCAAGCTGTGAATTAATCACTTGTAGAGCAGTTGCGTACAGCCTCCACTTGAAAAGAGTGAAAGTCCTGCGTGTCTGCCCTGCAAACCATAAATTCACCACTTGCATGGCAGGAGCAGGCGGCCCCTGCTTGAAAAGAGCAGGCACCATGTGCATTTGCCTTGCAAGCCACAAATTTGCAGCTTGCAGGGCAGGCACACACAGTGCACACTCTTTTCAAGCGGAGGCACAGATAACTGTTGGGGTGGGCCTTCCCCCGCCGGCCAGTGGGCCAGCATCTGGGGGAGCCCCAAATATCAGGGGATCCCCCACCCCCACCTAAGGACTAGCATCCCTAGTTGTACAAGTCTGCATAGTCTATGGCCTGCTGTGTAACTCTGACAGCATACAGGGTCAGTAGATCAGGACAGCAGCTCTTCTTATGTTTGCTCCTATTTTTGCCAAAGGATAGGCATGCCATATGAGGGCAGTTATATGGTCCTGAAGACAGCAAGGTTCACTTGGGCCCCCTTATTTAGCATCCTCTGCATCTCCGTGATATCAAGGAGTACTGATCCCTTGCAGGGATCACATCTTGGACTAAGGATAGAGGTAGATGTGTACCCAGGCAGGAGAGAAAGTTATTTGGCTACTGTGACAAACAAAGAAAGGGACTCACAATTATTATACATTGTGTATACGATAGAATTCACTAATACCAGAATTTCCTACTCTGTCTAATGTGTAAATGAGTTCTTAATTTCCATGCTCATTTACAATATAAAAGTATGTACAGAGTTCTTACGCTGACATTTCCGTGTGCTATGTGGGATAGATGTATTATGGTACTTGCAGTATTTATTGTGTTTACTTTATTGTTTCTTATTGGTTCTCAAGTTTCTTTGAATTTGCAGGAACAGATGATTTTTTAAAAATAAACAAATATTGGGAGTGTCTGCTAGTACTTTGTCATATTTTTTGTTAGGAATGCAATAAGGATTAGTGAAAGAGGCCCAAGATTTATAGAACACCATGAGGGAAAGGCAGAATAGGTAGAATGGATTAGAAACTGAGGGTCCGGGAAGGACTGGACTGTGAAATCTAATAACAAAGGGATCATACTGCCCAAATATAGGGATATCTTAAGGTTGCCAGCACCAGTTGAGAAATTCCTGGATATCTGAGGGTGGATGCTGGGAAAGGAAGCATTTGTGGAGGGGAGGGACCTCTGTTGGATATAAAGCCATAGAGTCTACCCTCCAATGCAGTCATTTTCTCCAGGTGAACTGATCTCTGCTGTCTGGAGAGCAACTGTAATTCCTGGATATCTCCATGCCCCACCTGGAGGCTGGCAACCCTATCTGTATAAGCCTCCTGCTGTTTGTTTGTGTGTTTTTTTTAGCTTTCAGTAAAATCCAGTCAAGGTTCATGTTTCTCTCTGAAAAGATGAGGGTCAGAACCATGTATTTTTGGGAAAGGGAGGGGGATGCTCAGAATAAATTGAGACCTACAAACCACGTTGCAGAGGAAGAGAAATCGCATTGCCCCCTCTCCCCCCTGCTGCCATTTGTTCCTTCACCAGTGCCAGCTTCCAGCTGATCTTCTCTTTTCTTTCATGAGCTTCCCATCCACCCCTTCCCACTCTTGTAGGCTCTCCTTCTGCTCTTCGGTTCATTTTCCTCACTTTCTGTCCTCACCAGTTCTCTTTTTATCACCTCACTACGGGCTCTCCTACTTCCCCCTCCACGCCTCTGAAGGCTCTCCTTTTCCTGTGTTGGATTTCATTTCCTCTTTCCTCCCATGGGGTCTCCTGTTTTCCCCTTCCCTTTCCTCCTTCCAATTACCCCCCATTTCCTCCTTTCCTCTTGCTGTCACCATTTTGTGTTCAACATCGTCACATGTACAGACATTGCTGTCAGGGTCTGCCCTTGAATATTAGATATGTTTCATATGGTGAGTCACATGTTATGATTTTTAGTGTGATTGTTACCTTGCTGGTTTTCAAGATGCTTTTCTAATGCATTGTACTTGATTAAAATGTTTAGTGGGAAGAAAAAGCAATGTTGAATAGTTTACAAAGACATTCATTATGCTTGTCAAAATAGCAATGCAGCGAAGACACTGATTAGCTTGTAGAGCTAAATGAGAAGTACTTTTCTACCATTCTGTTTGAATTGCAGGGGGGGGAGGGAAAAGACCATGTATACAGAAAGTTATTAATATTAGGCGTTCCATAGATAAGACACTCTTCTGCTCAGTGAAGGGTGTGTTGCACATATGGGGATAAGTTTTCTGAGGGCCACATGGTTGGGTGGTAAGATTTCTGAGGCCTTCAGCTTCCAACCCCCTCTTCAGCTTCTCAGCCAAATTTATTTTCTCAGACAACACACTCAAACAACCATAGTTTGGGCCAGAGGTTTTCTTTTCTCATGGTGATGTCTCTGCAGGAGGGGCTGCTGAGTATTACTGTTACTGATTCCGTAGGGGGAACTAGCTGTTGTACCAAAAAAGGAAACAAAGAACAACAAAAAACCCTCAGTCTGGTGCCAGTTTACAAGCTAACAGATTTATTATGTCATAAGCTTTCCTGGTCTGGAGGCCACTTCATTAGATGCATGCCATATCCTCAGTTGGCAGATATGTGTACAGCCATAAAGGGGGGAAATGTAAACAGGGTCAAAACACAATGAAAAGTAAGAGTACAGGGTATGACTCACATAGTTTCTTCAGGCCCTCCAGAGTAAATGAAAGACATTTTTAGTTCTGTAAGTCCTTTGATGGATTGTTACTACAATTGTCTTTATGCCCCTGTTTTTATTAAGTGTTTTACATCTCTTTATGTTGTGATTTACTGCTCCTATATTGTGAATTAGTTGCTGCTTTTAGGGTTTGATTACTTTTATCATTTTTATTGTGTCTATAGATTGGTTCTACTAAGTTTCTCTTAATTGTGAACCACTCTGAGTGCCCATAGGGAGTGGAAAGACAGTTATAAAAAGGAACTGAATAAATAAATCAAAGAAAGCAAATAATCTATTGTAATGCCAAGATCCACACTCAAAGGCAGAAATTTTCAGGGGAGGAAAAAGTTACATATATATATAAACTACTTCTTGTCCTCCTTGTCCTTTCCCTCCTCCTCCTCTAATTATTTCTGCAAATGAGAACAGGAAAAGCCAGGGCACAGACTGCTGTTGGATACAAAAACAATGTATTTAATTTTTAAGATGTAACTAAATATGCTGGGTCTTTGCTTCACTGAGTGAATTTCACTAAGACTGTCCTGATAGGTGTCCTAGCGTTGCACCTGAATGGTAGGTGAGTATTGTGATCAGCAGTTAACTGTCCCATGATTTACCTATTGACTCAGACCATTCCCTGATTTACCCATGACTGTTACTGCTAGACTTTTTCCCAAGTGAGTGACTCTAGGCAAAGATTTAGCAGTGAATCCTTAATGGAGGTGGCCTTGTGTGGGTTGTCTGGTAAGGAGAATAAGTAAGTATTAGGCCAATGGAGCAGGGGAACTTGCAGGTTGCCAAAATAGGATCATCTGTTAAAATGTATCCAGCCAATGCTTAGGTTCAAAACAAACAAAGAGGTCGTAGGAGAACCAGTTCCACCTTCTCCTACCATAAAGAATTTTTAAACCAGGATTGTAAACCTAAGACAACAGTTTGGTAACAGAGATGGAAAACAAAGAGACTATTACACAGCCCTCAGCAATTTCTTAATTTAGCAAATGTAATTGTTGATTCCTAGTTTAACCCCCCTGCGGTTAGGGCTGCTTGTTCCTTCACCTTAAATCACTGAAGCTACAGTACAACACAACATGGTCCAACATGCTTGAATCCATGTGTTTCAATATGTTTGAGAATACCTATCTCTGTCTTGGTGCGTAGCCTGGGGATTCTTAGTGAGATTAGGATTTCAATACACTTTCAGATTAACATTCTTCTCTGCCCGCAACAGACAATGCAGCTACATGACTATGTAATTAAATTTCTCATACCAGCTACAAATACAGTGTGCTGTTTTGCAGGTTTCGTCATGTCCGTCAGAGACAAAATTAGAGACAAACCACAGGAAATAAAAGCAATCACTTTACTACTATAGTTACAAGATAGTTTATTTTAAAACATTTTAAGCTGCCTTTCCACCCTACTTTGGGTCCCCAAGGTGGTAAACAATAAAAAAATGAAAACAAAATTAAAAACACAATTAAAACAAATCCAGACACATGAACAGGAAGAAGGGTCAATAATAATAATGAAATACATGAAACTGCCTTATACTGAACAGACCCTTGGTCCATCAAAGCAAGTATCGTACTGAACCAGACCCTTGGTCCATCAAAGCAAGTATCATCTGCTCAGACTGGCAGCACCTCTCCAAGGTCTCAGGCAGAGGTGTTTTACATCAGCTACTGGAGATACCAGGGACTGAACCAGGGACCTTCTGCATGCCAAGCAGATGCTATACCACTTAGCCACAGGCCCTCAAACAGAGAATGTCAGACAAAATAGAAGAATCTACACCTGTTGGTGGAAGTCAATGATAGAAAGGGACAAATCTTCCTAGGGACAGAATTCCATAATTTTGGTGACAAAACTGATAAGTCCCTTCTTAGGTTGCCACCCATCTAGATTTGGATGATGGGTCACCCAAAGCAGGGTCTCCAATGATGACTGCTGTGGAGTGGTAGGTTCGTATGAGAGTAGGTGGTCCCTAAAGTATAGAACAGAATAAGATCCTGTAGTTTGCATACAACAAATTGTGTAAAATAATTAGTAATTTGGGCACATTACAAATGGTGGAATTAAAACAGCATGTATGTTTGCAAAAGTGGAAATTATGAATATCTGCAGCTTAAAGTGGGTGGTATATGACCTTTGTATTTTCGGGAGGGGGGAACTTAACACAAAACATTTGCACACTTAAAATTAATTTTGCAAAAAGGTGGGAAGCATTTCCAACCAAAGTCAGGATGTGAGCAATGTTCTTTATTTCCTGCTTTTGTTTTATGATGGAGATCGACAAGATATGTTTATATAAATCAGTCATTCTGATTTTATTGTATTTCAGTGACAAACAGAACCATGTGGAAGGAGCAATAAAATCTCTGTGTCTAATGATAACAGGGATATGGGAGGGATAATCTCCCTTATTGTCTGTGAGCCTCAAGAGCAGAAAAAGAATGTATGAACTTGCTTGAGCACCATCAGCTATTCTTGCACCACATTAATCTGCTGTGACCAGGGGTGGTCCTGGGAAGAGTGAAGTGCCTTTGGCTCCCTATTAGTCTTATGAGAAGGTACCATCAGTAGCATTCATACAACAGTTTTCCGTTCTCAAGGCGTTTCTTGTCCTTTAAAGAGCACTGTCTGATAGACCACCATGATTTCCTCCATATTGGGGATATGTCGAGAGGCTGATGCATTAAGACTCGAATCAGAATTTTTTCTACTTACCACTCACTTGTAGCCACTATGCAACATTAGAAGTATGACATGCAAAGCCATCACTATCTTTCCCAACTCAGCAACTTCTGCTCTGCTGTCTGATCCCAGTGACAAAGAGAAGAATACTCACATGCATACTTCAGCAGCAGACTTTAGTGACAGTTGATACTATAATTCCTTACTTTAAATTTAATTAGATTTCTGGATCATATCATTCTGAAGTCTGGATAGCAATACTAAAAATTTCAGTAGAATCGGTAGTCAATGGGATTCTTTATTCTTTCATTCTTTGCATTTGCTACGGAGATAGTATAGTCAAGAGGGTAGCTGCAAGCAATTTTTCAGGAGGTTATTGATTACGGATGATGAAATGTACAAAAAATACCCAACAAAAAACAGAACCAGGGTCTCTGCAGTTCTTACAGCAATAGCTCATGTTTACTGCATGCTATCTCCTGATGTTCTATTGAACATATGCAGCAGAAGGGGACACTGTATTGTGATCATGCTGTAAGCCTGGGGCAAATGAGACATGGAAGAAGGTGAGACATCTGTAGCACTTCTTAGCTGACGATGTATGGCTATTAGGCACAAATACAAAGACTTATATGGGGGGGGGGTGAAATGGTAGCACAGTGACAGGACAGTGGACCTGGGATCCAGTAGACAAAACATTGCTACATCTAGCCTGCGCCGCAGGAAAATCATGAGCAGAATGACTGTTAGTTCTCTGTGTATACTCTTAAAGTAAGGCATCTCAAACAACTGGGGAAATGGTGCTATTTTTGCATTCTCCACATAAATCCCTTAGAGGGGAAATGTTGTGACCATCAAATAGCCCTTTGCAGACCTTTCTGTCTTCATCTCACTGATGAAAACATGAGGCCCTCCTCGGCCATTCACAAGAGGCCCAGGAAACCAGCTTTGAACTATGAATAGTATAAAGGCTGAAAGCCAGCCAAGAATGGGGCAGGACTGTGTGTAATTCTGCATGTGTGCCCTCCCTTGTGATCTTATATTTCAGACATAGCAAAATAGCAATGCAAGATGGATTTTTCAGAAGCAATAATCACATTGGTCCACAAATGCAGGGACAGGCGTATTCTCTGACTTGCATGAATTCAAGCTGAGATCATCAATTTTTGGCCTTTTGGCTAACATCAAGTGTGTGTATGACATAGCAAGCATCTGTCAATGAACTTTTAAAATAAAGTCAAATATGGCCTCCCATTGCTGTTTCCTGTACTTTAACTAGAAAATGCTCTGTTGGGCTGAAACCTGAATTTGAGCTTATATTTACTTTGAAAATGTTTTTCCCCCCATTCATTTCTAGAAACTATCCATAAATCATAATGTTGTTGTAAGCATTTATACATACCTTTTACTCTGCTTTTAAATAACTGGCACTTGTTTCAAAGGCTAGTATAAAGAATATGTACTTTGCACATTCTGCAAAAATATCCTCTCTCCATTACCCCAACTACATTTAGAATACTAAAAAAAAATAGTTCTTAGAGAAACATTGTGGGAGCTCAAATGGGGAAAATGTGTATTAAATGGACACAAATATTTTACTTCTCAGTTAAATGTCCAAAAGCATCATTATTGGTAGATTAGTGACTAAAAAAAACCCTGTAAATAAACTATTTTAAGTCACAGGGTGAAACAACCAGTTCTCTGCCCAAGTAGCCCCAAGGGTACTGCCACGAGAACTGGTTCAGACTATACTATGGGGAGTGTCAAGGCTAAGGCTGACTTGGTGCAGTAACATACCATAGCTTTACTTGGCTTTGGTCTCAGTAACTCCCCAAGTAATACACAGCATAAAACAAAAGAAGGCTTTATTGAAGAAATTCAAGAAAATATATTAAAAACAAGGAATGTAGTTCAGTGGTGGTGTAAATGTACAAAATAATGAAGCTGCCTGACTGACTTACTTACTTAGGTACTATAACAACATAGTTGGTTCTTAAAGCATAGAGTTTCAGAGTATAAAACAAACCTTGCCAGCAAGGAGGGGTAAGGAGGAAAAGATGAAGGGTAAGGATTCTTCTCTCTAATGCAAACTATATTTATAGGAAAATGCTGGCCATAACCTCCTGACTTCCTCAACCAATCAATGGGTAGTATCCATGGTACTTTCTAGGACTCGGCACACACCAGGAAAATGCAGTTCAGTTTGTGGCTGAACCATGAATCAAACTATGAACCGAACCAGGAGGTTTGTTTGTGAACCAAACTGGTTTGTGGCCCTGCAAACCCCATTGAAAGAGACCTCATTCCCTTTAACACGGTTTGCAGAAAGCCCGAAAAACAGCTGAATGGCTAGTTTCAGCTGTTTCAGGCTGTCTTGTACAGTCCCTTTAAAGTTCATGGAAGTTCATGATGGTAGACCCATCACAAACTTCTGTTCACAAACCACAAACAGGGCAAAATGTGTGCTGAAGTTTGCTTCGTGGTTCAGTCCGTGCCCATCCTTAATAAGCTCTCCCTCTTAGACCAAATTCTCAGCTGAACTGTGTGAGCTGATTAACGGGCCTAAGTAGATGACCTTGAGTAGCTGCAAGCATGTGGGGTTGGGGCTGGCAGCCACAAAGAATCAGAAAACAGTGAAATTTAGCTAGAGCTAGTTGAAAAATTCCTTTTAGATGGTGTCTCTCTTGACAGAGACTTAGCTTACTTCCAGCTGGCAGAACCATGGCAAAAGGTCATTTGTGTGACTGGCACCCACTGTTGCTTCCCAGACCCATGTGGCTGCTGATCATGACCGAGAGTGTGCTGGCTTTGTATGGAAAGCTGGGGAGAGTTTGGCTGTTTGGCTGGTATACCGTCCACCCAACACACTGACAAATAGCCTGTCATCCCTGCTGAAGGCCATATCAGGCTGAGCACTGGAGCACCCTAAACTGTTAGTCCTGGGTGATTTCAGTGTCCATGCCGATGACATGACCTCCACACAGGCAATGGATCTGGTGTTGTCCATGGCAGCACTAGGACTCTCCCAATATGTTACGGCTCCCACCCACCGAGCAGGACACATGCTTCCTAAGAGCAGGACACATGCTCGATCTGATTTTCATGGCAGGGGTTACAGTGGACCAAATTACAGCCATGGCCATTGTATGTTGGACCACCATGTTCTGAAGGCCCACATGAATGTGCCACCTCAATCATTTTTGAGCAGCAAGCTTGCTCGCAGAGCCAAATGGTCCCTATCCAGCTTCAAATGGCCCTGTGGGATTTGATGCCCCCTGGTGGCTCAGTGGATGATCTTGTCGAGGACTGGCAAAGCCGACTCTCAGCAGCCACCGACAAGATCGCTCCCCAACATCCTCTGCACCCCTGCTCAAAACTCGCTCCATGGTACACGCAGAAGCTGAGGCTGATGAAGCAGCCACGATTGCATCTGCGAGCTCTTGCCCAGCCCAATTATTTAGAACAATTTGGTCTCATACTACTTTGCCACAGGGCAGATTAAATTATAAGGAACTGGAAATTGGCTGTGAGGCTTTTGCAAGCTATTTTGCAGATAAGCCTTGTCGCTCCGCCACGAGGCCCCTGATAAGAAACTGGAAATAGGCTGTGAGGCTTTTGCAAGCTATTTTGCAGATAAAGTCTTGTCGCTCCGCCACGAGCTCCCCGCCACAGTTGAGACAGTAATGGAACTCGAGGCCCCATGCACATCTTCTTGTCAAGTTCTGGATTATTTTGGTTCACTCAGGCTAGAGGAGGTTGACAAATTACTCTCATCTGTTCACCCGACCACTTGTAGCCTTGATCCGTGCCCATCATGGCTAATCAAAGCTAGCCATGATGAGTTGCGAGGTGCACTAAGGGAGATCATCAACAAGTCCCTCATAGAGGGACTGTTCCCTAGTGCACTAAAGGAGGCAGTGGTCCGCCTCCTCTTAAAAAAATGTCTGTGGATCTGGCTGAATTAGCTAACTACCAGCTGGTATCCAATTTGCACTCTCTGGGCAAACTGATTGAAAGGGCGGTAGCAATTCAGCTGCAGCGGTTTTTGGATGATGCCTCCATATTAAATCCCTTCCAGTCCGGCTTTGGACCATGCCACGGGACAGAGACGGTCCTGGTTGCCCTCACAGATGATCTCCGGAGGCATCTGGATCGAGGTGGTACAGCAGTGTTGTTGTTGTTGGACCTGTCGGCAGCATTTGACACGGTTGACCATCAATTACTGATCCACCACCTTGCCGACACCGGGATTCAGGGGTTTGCCTCGCAGTGGCTCTCCTTGTTCCTTCAGGGTCAGGGACAAAAGGTGGCCATTGGGGAACAGCTATCTGGAAGGCACCCGTTAATTTGCGGAGTGCCCCAAGGAGCGGTGCTCTCCCCAATGTTGTTCAACATCTATTTGCGCCCCCTTGCCCAGATTGCCCGGAGGTATGGGCTGGGCTGTCACCAATATGCTGATGACACCCAGCTCTATCTGTTGTTGGATGGCCAGTCAGATTGTAGTCTGGGAGATCTGGACCTGGTGTTGAAAGCTGTGTCTGGTTGGCTTAGACTGAGTTGACTGAAATTGAATCCAATGAAGACGGATGTCCTATGCCTGAGTCAGAGTGGGCCAAGGTTAGGGATCCCTCTCCTGACCTTCGATGGGGCACTGCTGGTGCCAGCACCAGAGGTTAGGAGTCTGGGAGTAGTCCTGGATGCCTCCTTAATGATGGAGGCCCAGGTAGCAGCCACTGCAAAGTCTGCCTTTTACCATCTATGCCTGATTAGGCAGTTGGTTCCCTTCCTTGAACGCAATGACCTAGCAACAGTGATCCATGCAATGGTCACCCCAAGATTGGACTATGGTAATGCTCTCTACCTGGGGGTACCCTTGTCCCAAATCTGGAAGCTGCAGCCTGCCCTAAAAGCACTGCACTGGCTGCCTATAGCATACCAGATTCAGTTCAATGTGCCGATGCTTACCTTTAAAGCCCTATATGGTCAGGGACCTACTTACCTAAGGGACCGCCTTTCCCCATATCTTCCCCAGAGAGCACCAAGATCGGGATCCCAAAATTGCCTGGTCCTCCCGGGCCCTAAAGAAGCCAGGTTGGCCATGACGAGGGACAGGGCCTTTTCTGTGGAGGCCCCTTACTGGTGGAATGAGCTCCCTACAGTTCCACAGGGCCTATAAAACAGAGCTCTTCCACCAGGCTTTTGATTAGGGTGTCACCTTTTAATACTATGGCCCTTACCCTGACACCAGCACTAACTCAACGACCAACAACCTGACAGGAACTTGGACTGTGGTGGTACCACGGCGGGGAGGGCGGGATACAAATTTCACAAATTAAATAAGAAATAAAATAAAATAAAATGGCCAGCCAAAGTACTTTGAACTGGCTCTGGGTAAAACTCAAAGAGAACTGAAAGCGTTTTGCTCCAAATGCTTCAGTATGCCTCCCACAATGCCTCCTTTTTTACACTATGGGGGGAGGTAGGCTTAAAAGTGTTTGAAAGTGTTTGCTGTGATAGAAGGTATCAGCCCAGCTGGAAAGCAACTGAACTGATATTTCCTTTCAGTTTGGCTGCACTACAAGCAGTGAAATCATTGGTAGAATGAAGCCATGGGATCCAACACAATGTATTTCCCCCTCATTTTAAAGAACTGGGGAAATAGCCACTATGAATAGTACGGAAGATTTGCCAGGGTTAAAAGTCTTTTATAGTGTCTACAGTGGATAGGAAAGCCAAATTTTAGGACAAAATGCACATTCCTTCATGGTTGTTAGAGCCTGGGGCAACATTGTCCCAGCTCCTCTATTCAAATGAGATATGAGAGGTTATTGGCAGCACTGGACGGAATCCAGCCAAGAAGGCCTTCCTAAAATAGGCTTCTTAACACTGCCTTTTATGGCAGACCAGAATGCCCTACAACTGGACAACATGGCATTAGCTTATCACCTGTGGCCAAGCAGGATTTTTTCTTTTGATCCCATATGATTGGCTCAGATAAGGAATTGTTTTTGGCTGTTTCATGTTGTTCTTAGAGGACTGTGGAATAAATAGGCCAGAAATATATACAGGTCAGGCTATAACTCAATCCCCACAAGATATAAATGCTACTGGTGAGCAGAAGGTCTTATCCGGGATTTAAGTTGTCATCCATTCCGGATGAGTTGGACTACCCTTGAAGGAACAGGTCTGTCATCTGGAGGTGGTTTTTGAGTCAGGCCTATTCCAAAATAAGCAGGTGGCAGCTGTGGCCAGTAGGGCCTTTTATCAGCTTTGACTAGTTAGCCAGCTGAGGCCTTTCCTGGGCAGAAGTAATCTCACCACTGTGGTATATGCCATCATTACAAACTAAATTACGATGGTTATAAACTCAATTACAAACTGAATTTCATGACGAACTGGGGCAGTTCATGCGATCACAAACCACGATTCGTGCAATTATGCTGTTCACGAACCACCCACAAACCACCATGTTTTTTGTGGCAGTTCATTTAGTTCGTAAGAGGGTTTGTGGGCCAGACATGCTGGCACCAAGGGAACAGTAGGGAACCCTTTAATGCTGCGCTGCTGCCACATCAGTGAGCTTAAAATGCCTTCTGAGTTCACTGGTGAGTCCTCCTGCCACAGTGGTGCACTTGTGAGAGCTGCCACGGTTTCCACGGGGGGGGGGAGGCATTGCCGAACTGGCTTGCATTTAATAGATGCAAGCCAGTTTGATGATCCCTTTTGCTCCACCACCCCCCTCCACCGTTTGGAAGCTGCGTGAACCTCATGAATTCAAACCAGTTAGGTAAATGGAAAAGTTCATGGAGGTTCATGAACCATGGTTCGTGAGACCCCTCAAACCTGAATTTTCCTTGTTCATGCAAATCCCTTATTACATGCCAATCAAGTTTGAAGACAGGATCAGTAGCCACTAGGCTGCCATAGTTTCATTCTACTCTAAAAGTTAGAGAGAAATGTTGATGATTCAGGTCAGCCATTTGACGAAACCTGCTTTAATTCAAAAATGGTTGTCCCGTGTTTTCATTTGGAAGGTGTTGGTACACCATTAAGAGTACCAGACTAAAACAAGAAACTTACATTAGTTATATGAAGGTAGCTAAAGAATCCAAGGTAAAATACACGTTGCCAATTAACCGGTATGCCATCCCCACGTTAGCAGCCAGTGTATGGGATGTGGTTAGTATAAAAAGTGCATAATCAGCAATGTCAGTGGTCATTTGTGAATGACAAATTTGCAAATCACTTCTGAAAGTGTACAGTGTTACATAAAACTTAAACAAATTGATGCTATGGGAGACTCAGGTTGATTTATTTTTCATAATTAAACATGTCACATAATTAGTGAGATATAATTAACAAGGTTATACAATGAACTGTTTTGACAATTACTGCTTGTTTGGTCTTCTGTTTTATGGACCTTTGCAGACTGCATTTCCTTGTCCTTGATTGCTCCTTTAATTAAAAAAAAAAGTATTGTTGATTATTCATGTCATGTTATTTTCCATTGTGAATGAACCTGAGATGGTATGGCTCATTCACTTGTTTATCTTCCAATGTTCCAATGTTATCAAATGTTGGTGATGCCCTGCCCCTCTCTACATTGGACAAATGGGTCAGTCCCTATGCAAAAGAAGAAACGGACATTAACCCAACATTAAAACCCACAACTCTCAAAAACTAGCAAGAAAACATTTCAGTCTTCCATGCCATTACATTGCTGACATAACAGTGATAATTCTCAAACAGAGAAGCTTCAAGGGGAGATTATAATGTAAGACTGCTGAACTTGAGTTCATTCACAATGGACCCACCCAGGGCCAGGTAAAGATATAGGATTTTTGTATCACTGCGGATGTTAATTTTCTGTACCCAAGCATCTTCCCCCGGCTCTAATCAAGTTGGTTACAATGTGCATTGTTCTGCATCCTGAGTTCCTTCTTTGCAGCACCCTTCCCACCTTCTGACTGGAATATAAGGACTCAGAGATCTCTGTTCCAACTCGTATCTGATGATGGGAGCTTTGACTCTTGAAAGTGCCTACCCTGAAAACCTTGTTGGTCTCTAAGGGGCTAGTCATGCCGGCCACATGACCACAGAAACGTCTTCGGACAGTGCTGGCTCTTCGGCTTTGAAATGGAGATGAGCACCACAACCCTCGAGTCGGACTCGACTGGCTTTCGAGCAAGGGAACCTGTACCTTTTTAAGGGGCTACTGGACTTGAATTTAGCTGTTTTGCTGTAGACCATGGCTACCCTCTGAAACTTTTTTCAATTGGCATTCCCTCAGTGATCCCCCCTCCTCACCAAATTTTTAATCATATTTTTTGGGTTTTTTTTACATATTTTAGCTCTACTTTTAATTATTTTAATGATGCTTTAAATGGTGAGATTATTATATGTATATTAATGTGTTTCCAGCCTTGTTGCTCCTTGTGAGGGGAGAAATGTGGTATATAAATTTTGTAAATAAATAAATAAAATAGTGTAAAGGGGGGGAGTAATGAAAACCTCTGTTCCAACTCCATAGCAGCGGAGTACTTCCTTTGACCAACCCAAAAGGTATAAAGAGTATAGTGCAAGACAGGTTTTCAGGCCCTTGCATTTTCCTGCCTCCTTTCCCTTCATTCTTCCTCTCACAAGAACTGGTTTTTGTTTCAATTCAGAAGTGTTAATTTCTGAATGTAAACAAAAACCAGTTCTTGATTTTACAATCAATTTTATGTTCTGCACATTGTCTGTCTTTATACCTAAGTTACTTCTGGAAGCCACATAAAGGAGGGCACTTTACAGGAAACAACAATTTCTTGTGGAAAAACAATAGCCTGGGAAATCCATAGTAGCACCATTTATTTCTCCTTGCTTCTCTGCATTTCCAAGAAGGAGACCTCAGATTTAGAAGGCTGTCTTTATATAAATGTTCCAGTGGCTATGTTTTATGTATATATAACTAGAGTATCCTAATAGGGAATCTGCGATACATGCAATCTCAAGGAGGGAGCACAACACAAGGATTTCTGCAGACAGAAGTAGGTGATTTCTGCTGATTCTTCTGCTGAAGCCCTCTGACTTCCCCCTTGTGCTATCTCTGAGGGTTCCCTGTTCCCAGGAAATTAATTAATTATCATATGGCAGTGAGTCTAGTACAGCCAGGAGATCCTGTCTGGCAGCCTGAAATGCTAGCTCTATTTTGTCATGAGCTAGGTTTATGACCCAAGGTCACCCAGCTGGCTTCAAGTGGAGGAGTGGGGAATTGAACCCGGTACTCCAGATTAGAGTCCGCTGCTCTTAACCACTACACCTAACTAGCTCTCTTGTTCCCAGGAAAAGCACATCAAGGACATTTTGAAAAGGTAAGGAAGTCCGTCCATGGATGGAAGTTCCTTCTATTTGTGCAAATTAACAGTGGATTTAAGCCATGTACCCTATTCAAAGTTAGTAGAATAATGCTGATTTATTTTAATCTTCTAAATCTGAAATTCAGTTGGTAGGATGGACCTTTTGCATTTTTTTGCCAGCCCTGGGCTGCCAAATGTTTGTGTGTGGAAGCATTGGAAACTGCTTAGCACACAGAAATGACTAGCTATGTTTTTAAGGCATACTATATACATCATGCGAAATACTGACCTGGATGAGTCACAAGCACACAGAAATGACTGGCTATGTTTTTAAGGCATACTATATACATCATGCGAAATGCTGGCCTGGATGAATCACAAACTGGAGTTAAGATTGCTGGGGAAAAGATCAATAACCTCAGATATGCAGACGATACCACTCTGATGGCAGAAAGTGAAGAGGACCTAAAGAGCTTCTTGCTCAGGGTAAAAGAGGAGAGCGCAAAAGTGGGCTTGAAGCTCAACATCAAAAAAACTAAGATCATGGCATCTGGCCCCATCACTCCTTGGCAAATAGAAGGGTAAGTCGTTGTCAGACCCCCAAAGCAGGAGAACAAACCCACGTTCCAAAGAAGTAAGATTTATTTCCAAAGCATGGTTGATCATGAACATACAGAGAATTGTCCAGAATGACTACAATACACAGGGGCAGTATAATATAGGAACTTCAAACTTGGTTAACCCAATGGGCTAAACTCCCTCGCAAGGGAGTTGATTAGAAAAGGCGCGAAGCAGCCTGAGAACTCCAACTGCTCATACCATAAACACAAGCCCAGTTCACACGGGAATCTAATTAAGCAAGGCAAGAAGACATAACACTCCAACGTCCACCTGTAGGAGAAGCTTGGCAGTTACAGTCGCATACCAGAAGAGAATAACACGGGGAGGGAGGGAAGAGGGACACATCCCAGAGAAATGGCAGCTCGCTGACATACTGCCCACCCGAAAATACCACTTACCCACCGTCTCCCGGCCTGTCAAGAAAAGGGAGAGGAGGGCTATCGTATCCAAATACAGCTTTAAAAGGAGACATACCAATGGAAGAATGAACCGTATTGTTATAACAATATTCTGCTAAGGGGAGCAATTCACACCAATCAGATTGTTGATAGTTTGTGAAACAACGCAAATATTGTTCCAAGGTTTGATTAAGACGTTCTGTTTGTCCGTCAGTCTCGGGATGGTAAGCGCTGCTCAATCCCTGCTCCACCCCCATGAGAGACAACAATTCCCGCCAGAATTTAGAAACAAATTGGGTCCCCCTGTCTGAAATGACCTTGGCAGGCAAAAGATGGAGGCGGACCACGTTACCGAAGAAGGCTTTAGCCAAAGCCTGAGCAGTGGGCAAGCTAGGGAACGGTACAAAATGAGCTTGCTTAGAGAACAAATCAACCACAATCCAAATCACTGTTTTCCCTTTGCTGGGAGGCAAGTCAGTGATGAAATCCATAGAAACCACTTCCCATGGCCTGGAAGGGGTGGGGAGAGGATGAAGGAGTCCAGCCGGCTTCCCCCGTTGGGGCTTGGACAGTGCGCAGGTCTGACAAGAGCGTACGAACTCCAGAAGATCTTTGCGCATGTATGGCCACCAGAACTGCCTGCGTAGGAGTTGGAGAGATTTGACGAAACACCAGTGGCCCGACAGTTTGGAGCCATGCGCAGAGTGCAGGATGTCCCTGCGAAGAGAAATTGGGACATAAAGCCGGTGGCTGGAGCAAACAACCCCTCGGGGTCGTGCACACAGTCAGGAAAGGCATGAATCGCAGTCTCATCCTCACTGGAGAAGGCAGAACGGTATTTAGCTTTCCAATCCCCCGCAGGAGGGGTGGGACATAAAGCCGGTGGCTGGAGTAAACAAACCCCTCGGGGTCGCGCACACAGTCAGGAAAGGCACGAATCACAGTCTCATCCTCACTGGAGAAGGCAGAACGGTATTTAGCTTTCCAATCCCCCTCA
>NW_015163106.1:575500-601372 GCF_001447785.1 Gekko japonicus | reverse complement strand
GAACTCCAACTGCTCATACCATAAACACAAGCCCAGTTCACACGGGAATCTAATTAAGCAAGGCAAGAAGACATAACACTCCAACGTCCACCTGTAGGAGAAGCTTGGCAGTTACAGTCGCATACCAGAAGAGAATAACACGGGGAGGGAGGGAAGAGGGACACATCCCAGAGAAATGGCAGCTCGCTGACAGTCGTAGAAGTAGTGACAGACTTCACGTTCCTGGGATCCCAGATCACTGCAGATGGTGACTGCAGCCATGAAATTAAAAGACGCCTGCTCCTTGGGAGGAAAGCGATGGCAAACCTAAACAGCATGATAAAAAGTCCGCATGGTCAAAGAAATGGTATTCCCAGTAGTCATGTATGGCTGCGAGAGTTGGGCTATAAGGAAGGCCGAGCGCCGAAGAATAGATTCTTTTGAACTATGGTGCTGGAGAAGACTCTTGAGAGTCCCTTGGAGATCAAATCAGTCAATCCTAAAAATAATTAACCCTGACTGTTCCCTGGAAGGCCAGATAATGAAACTGAAGCCCAAATACTTTGGCCACCGAATGAGAAGGGAGCACTCACTGGAGAAGACCCTGATGCTGGGAAAGATTGAAGGTCAAAGAAGACGGGGACGGCTAAGATCAAATCAGTCAGTCCTAAAAGAAATCAACCCTGACTGTTCCCTGGAAGGCCAGATAATGAAACTGAAGCTCAAATACTTTGGCCACCGAATGAGAAGGGAGCACTCACTGGAGAAGACCCTGATGCTGGGAAAGATTGAAGGTCAAAGAAGACGGGGACGGCAAAGGATGGGATGGTTAGACAGTGTCATCGATGCAACGAACATGAAATTGAGCCAACTTCAGAGGACGGCGGAAGACAGGAGGGCCTGGCGTGATCTGGTCCATTGGGGTCATGAAGAGTCGGACTCAACTGTGTGACTGAACAACAACAACATATACATCTTCCTTTAAAACATAGCCAGTCATTTCTATGTGCTGAGCAGTTTCTAATTCTTCCAAACACAAACATTTGGCAACCCAATTTTGCTACAAGTAAACATGTACACACAGGGAGAGTTCTAAATTTAATTTTAACAGCTGAATTGCAACTGGTAAAATCTTTAGCACCCCGATTAGTGAGGGCTCCTTAAGAGGCTACCCAATACACTGTCCAGCATATAGGCAACCCCATCCTGGTTCCAAGCACAGAACAAGAGCAAGAGTCAAGCTGCTTTTCATTTGTTATTGTTTGTGCATCCCAATTGTGAGGATAAGCCATTTCACAAATTTCTGAGTTTTTCAACTAATGAAGTGCACCAAGGAAGTTTGCTGTGGATCATGAAACTGAATCCCCCCCCCCCCCAAATTCTCAAGTAACTGTCTTACTACAGAATCAGACAAGCACAATTTAGAATCAAAACCTAATTCAGTGAAGATGCTTCACAAATGAAAGTTTAAAAAAAGTTTACATTTTAGACAAAGCAGCTCATCAAATGAATGAACACGTGAGGTGTGATTTCCTTTCTTTAATATACTAACAATTTGTGCTTTATTTTTATACAGATGATACTTTCTGCATTTGGAGTCCCAAGCTGAAAATAATCTAGCAGCAAACCCTACATATCCAGGACGTTGTATGAAATCCCCAAATGGCGTTTCAAGGCAGAAGCTGAGAATAATAAAACAATTGGTTGGGTTTTTTTAAGGAAATGGGCCCTTTGGAAACATGAAAAGTTAGGAGGGAAAGGCTCTGTGTGACACCGATATTTCCTGCGAGCCTATGCTTTAATGATATTTACCCATAGGGAGCTGATTCTTTTCAGGGGTGAGTAAATAGCACCTCTCAATATCAGCCCGGAGAGCTATTAGCAGCGTATGAGTCACATCTGAAGTTATATTATAGCAGAGACATTGAGTAGCATTGGGTATACCCCCCCTTGGGATATGTCAGAGCAAAATAAAACCAAGAGGCTAAAGTAGTTTCACAATAGTCATGAATATAAATGGCTCACTTCCTCACTGTGAAAGATTCATGGGGATACCAGATTTACAGCTTGATTCTATGCATGGTTACTTATCAGCAAGTCCCAGTAAAGAGCTTATTCCCAAGTAAATATCCCTAGGATTGCATGCTTGAGAACCAAATGACGGGCTGTGTTCAATTTCCTGGCAATGCAGCTGAACCATGAAACATCCTTGAAATGGCTATTATGAAAACTAATGGGTGGGATCAAGAATTGGACAAATTGGGGGGGGGAGAAATCTACTTAGCATTGTTCTGCTTGTGGATCTTGTACAATATCTCCCACTCCAGCCCACATTTGCTCATATACATGATACATATAAATTAGATATTGTGCAATAGCTCCGGCTGACCTACAGCCTTCAGCCATTTCCACTTAGAACACATATGGGAGACCAGGGCTATTTTGGGGCAGGAACGCACAGGAACAGAGTTCCAGCTGGCTCCCAAGTTGGCCACGCCCAGCAGGAACTCATTAGCATAATAGGCCACACTCAACAGCAGAAACTCATTAGGACTGGCTACATTCGGGGTGTGTGGCCTAACATGCAAAGGAGTTCCTGCTACAAAAAAAGGCCCTGGGTTTTGACAACAAACAAGGGAAACAGAATAAGAAGCAAAAGGTGGGTGTGGCTGGATGACCACACTTCTGGTAGCATGAAGGCCTAATATGCTAATGAGCTGTGCTATCAGGGGTGTGGCCCAATATACTAATGGGTTCCTGTTGTTGGATGTGGTCTATTATGCTAATGAGTTCCTGCTGGGCTTTTTCTACAAAAAGAGCCCTGTGGGAGACTATCCCCCCCCATCTATCGTTATGTCCCATATCACTGTCCAGTGTAAATTAAAACAGAGAAACTTCAGGGCTTTAGATAATGGCCTCAAGAAGGGCCACATTTTCCTTTTCTTATAGTGGGAACCGGGGAACCATTATGAGAATGGAAAAGCTAGGTTCACTTCCTGAAAACCCGTGACTGGTTGCACAAGAGCTGTAACATGTGGAAATGCAAGTGGGGATACAATAATTTTGACTTAGCATAAGTGGTTACTGCGGCATTTTTCTTGCATTTCCACTTGTCTGACTTGATTAGTTCTAACTCTGCAGCCTGATCTATTATATTATGTACTCATTCTGTACTAATTCTCTCCCTTCTCGCTTTTTCCCTTTTGGAGTAGTGATCTATGTCTTCTTTGCTCTTTGAAGTACAACACACTTTATAAATAATAACTAACACTAGAAGATTAAAGTTGTAAAAGTAAATAGCAACGACAAAAAAGATTGGGAACGATAGGGTGTAGATTATGGGATGAGCAAGAAATTGATTTGCTCTGTAATGACATCAATATATAAAATGTCCTTTTTGTTACTGCAATCAAATAAAAACAAAATAAAACTGTGTCAGAATTGATGACCATTCTTCAAATACCTTGATCCTACGAGAGAGATAATCATCATATCGAAGATGATAGCAATGAATCTTCCCGCACATTGGCTGAGTTCTCATTATTTAGGAAAAAAGTCCAAGAAAGAACAACTTCAACAAGTGAATGAGCACTGTTGAAGGTGAACAAACAGCACCAGGGGGGCTAATTCTGGCATGCATCTTCTCAGTACCTTTGTGACTCAAAGGATTAAACATGATAACCTATGCCATTTGTAGCTCTGAACAATGGAGAAAAATTCCAATAATTAGTGGAAGTGTCAGAACTGACATGTCTATTTCAGTCAGTGGATTTGCAACTCAAGCTGTTTCTTGTGTGTGTACTTTATTCACAGAGACAGTGATCACTGAGGAGATTGAACTGCCAGAAGAAAAGGAACTGTTTCTCACTGCATGGTGATGATGAAAATTACTTACAGAAATTCTCTATAGAATGAAGATAAAAGAGTGCAGTCCTAAGCAGAGTTACACCCTTCTAAGTGAATTGAAGTTAGCGGGCTTAAAAGGGCAGAACCCTTAGCATTTCACCATTAGTTGCTGTTTTAAAGACTGAAAGAGAGAAGACATCACAACTCTTTGTAGAATATTAGGAGTTCAGTTATCTAACGAAAGCATGGACACTCTACCAGACTACTTCTTCTGCTACAGTTTATATCGACAGGGCTATATAGATGGATTGTGACTCTTAAGGATCTGCACCTGGATATCAGGGAGCTGAAAGATATTAGTATTCCTGGTTATCCAGGTTCCAAATCAGATCGGGGGGGGGGATTCCAATATTTTTCAGCTCCATTATTCCCTATGAGGAATCTTTCCAGAGGACCAGAAGGACTGGTTTTTTTGGTTTTTTTTTTTTTGTTGAGAAAATGGCACTAAAACTACAATGGAGCTGATGGTGCTTCTTCTTTAAATAACCCCCTAAGTTTCAAGTGAATTGGTCCAAGAGGTCCAATTGTATTGGCCCTTGAATAAGGTGCCCCCAGCCATCCTCCATTATTTCCTGCGCGGAGGGGATACCACGCTTTCTCCAAGGCATAGAATAGTTAAAGACACAAGAGCAAGCAGAGCTGCCCCTGGTTGGCAACAAATTTAGTCCTTCATCTCAGTAGTGTCCCCAAGTGTATCTATCTATCTATCTATCTATCTATCATCTATCATCTATCTATCATCTATCTATCATCTACGCTGTTTCCCCGAAAATAGGACCTACCCCAAAAATAAGCCCTAGCAGGATTTCTGTGCATTTGTGGTATAAGCCCTAGTGTGCCTTCTTGAGAAAAAATAAATATAAGACAGTGTCTTATTTTCGGGGAAACACGGTATCTATCTATCCATCCATCCATCCATCCATCCATCCATCTCCAGGGCTGTCTCCTCCTCCATGGTTCTTTTAGTAGGGCTTCCCCTGGGGGGGGGGAACTCAGACGAGAATGAGGAGGGGAGGTTTACAGCACCTGCTCCTCCCTGGTTGGCTTAGGTGAGATCTGGCCCTTCTTCTCTGGTTCTTTCAGAGTGTACCTTTTAAAGGGCTGTTGGATGGGACAAGTCTGGCCTCACCTACTCCTTCTATCCTGTGGGATGGGCCAATAGGAGTAGGTTTGCAGAAAAAATCTGAAATCTAAAAAAATACCTTTAAGATAGAAATGCCCTCAATAGCTATTGCTGGGCTGTAGTTTTAAGACAGCTGTAGTTTTAAGATACCAATGCCCTCAATAGCCATTGCTGGGCAACCACAGCTGTATTGCCAGTCCTTCCAGCCTTGAGTTCTCTCAGTAAAAGGCAAGGTGAGGGGGCAGGGCCCTTTTCAGGGCTAATTTAGCCTTTGATTATGGCCAGATCTCACAGCTACTGCCAGGCAGCTTATGACCTTATGACTTGCAATTAACCCAGGACTGGCTGCTCGCTACTGTTCAGCAGCAGCCAGCCCACAAAATCCAGGGTTATACAGTGATAGAAGACCCAGGTTCACTCTGCCATGGAAGGTCACTGGGTGACCCGAGGCTAATTACATATTCTCAGCCTAACCTACCTCCCAGGGTTGTTGTGAGGATAAAATGGAAGAGGAGAGAATGATATAAGCTGATTTTGGTCCCTGTTGTTGAGATAGGTATAAATGAAGTAAATCAATAATAGATACAGCTACAAATGGGGGGGGGGGAGAAAAGGAAGATAAGAAACCTGAGGGTATGGAGGTTCCCCAGTAGAGGAAATGAGTGACTGGTGTGGAGAGGGAAATGGGGGGGTGAGGTGTCCTTCACAAGTCCTTGTAGGTTCCCTACCACACAACTGAACCTGGCCCAGCAGTCTGCACTGCACAACTGGGACGAGCATGGTGATCAACAAGTGCAACTGGGCCTGCTTAGCCCAGGACTGGAACTCAGCAGAATTTTCCTAAGGGAATGCTGCCAGGGGGATGGGAAGGAGGGAAAGCTGAAGATGTGGGGGGCAGATAAAGTTGGTTGGCTGCTGGGTGGGAAAGAGAGCAGGAGGTTGGTTAAAGGGAGAGGCTATAGGGTCTGTCAAGGGAGGGAAATGAGGGAAAGAGGAATGAGTGGGGGAGGGGCAAATGAAATGCCTACTGCAAGTCCTTGTATATTATATTCTTTACTGCCTCAGTGTTTTAGCTAGGTATTTATTTTAATGTTAATTGCTGTTATTGCCTCTCTGTGTTTATTGCCACTGCAGCCTTTTGAGACATTTATATTGTAATGCTGTTTTTTACATGTATTTACTGTTTATTTGTTTTTAAATCACAAGCTGCCCAAGGAAACTTTGGTCTGAAACCACAGCCTAAAAGTAGATTAAATATATAAACAAACATAAAATATCCAGTATTATTTTTTAAAAAGGAACTCAGTCTATTTAAAAACACTAGCTACAGGTATCTTTGTTCCGTTTCACACCACATAACTGTAACACTGTTAACAGTGTATGTCTCTTTAGTAAATAAACCCATATATGATTATAAGTCACTGAGTGTGTATACGTCCTGAGTAGGCCAGTGATATTAATAGTCTTCCAGAGGAATCACACATGACTAGCTACACAATGGGCATGACTCTGCTTCCCTTGTGTTTCCTTAAATAGCACCTCAGATCCCAGATTAGGAGCATTTCAGCAAACCTTCACTGATGCAGTTAGATAAATAGTCATACATCTCTTAACACCAAAATAAGAGAGGGAAATCTTGAGTCTTAAATTAGAAGTACACCCAAAGGTGTTGGAACACTGATGCCACAATGTCACCAATAACGGTTTTATAGCACAATATTTCATACAAAAATCTTCCATTAATTTATTTCTTGCCTTAATATCCCAAACACAATGCTTCTTTTGTGTTTATTGAAGCTACAGCCCCAGGCCATTACTTGCAAACAAAGAGAATGTGAGATCTATTGAAATTTCAAGTACACACGGGCTAATAAATCAAAATGCTTCATAATAAAGAAAAAAGTAGATTTTTCTCTTATTCTGACAATATTGCAGAATGTCAACATGTTAGATTTCCCTAGAAAGGACTGTGTTAATAGATTTTCTTTAAAGATGAAAATTACATTTCTACCCTACAAAGAAAAAACTGGAGAATTCTTAATGAGAAAGACTCAGTTTCCCATTGGATTTCTCACACTGGATCTACTTACCATCGGATATTGGCTACTGCAGTGATTCATCTTCTTTGTTTTCCTGTCTAGACAAGAAAATCTGAGATGTGAATCATTTAAAAATAATATAATACATAATGGTGTGTGAATCTAATCTCATATAAAATACCATACTAGAATACTGGAAATAGAAAGCATAAAAAGCAAAATTTCCCTTACCAAAGAAGCATCAAGTAGAAAGTCACATTATATTGGTCATGATAACTAAACCAACACAAAGACAAGGCATTTCCACAAATTTTAAAAAGTCAGGACTGCTTTCATCTAGGAAAGCCAAATTGCCAGAACTCTGCCAGGTAAACATCCCCCCCCCCAACATTTAACTTGAAACCCTAGAATACATATCTTCTTAGAAGGTCTGGTCAGGGGAAAAAACAGGTGAATAGTAGACTGGAGTAAACAAAGGAAATGCAACATGTATGGATAGCCAGGACTGACGTCTTTGCAGACTTTGATGGCTTTTGAAATGGAGTCTGGTTCATTGGTAGTAGCTTTGTCAAACACTCAAAGGTCATCATACAGATAGACTGCAACAAAGATAAAGTCTACTCAAATCAGCTATAGTACACATAAAATCTGGGATCCCTGCCTGTCAGCCTCAAAGACTCTAACTCTTCGATGTTCATGTAGCAAGTGTGGCAATCTAGTTTTGTGTTCTTTCTTAGTGGAAGGAATTTTTCTATGATTTTGCTGAGCCACAACAACGTTTGTGGCAGGCTAGGATAGAAAACTTCTTAGCAGGCAAAGATCCAGGTTCCCAGTGATATCATTCACACTGTTCTTCTGGCACCTCATCACAAGATTTGCTGGACTATAGGTGGGCAAAACAGCAAAACACAAACAAACAAATAAACCAATAAAAGTGCTGCTGGTGTTATCAGCACATGCGTAGGTCATAACAAATCAGCAAATATCAATGGGGGAAAAAATCCCACAATACCAAAAAAATAATAATACACAGTTTCAATAATACTAATGTACCCAACCACTCCAGTCATCTTCAGGGACCCTCCTTCAGATGCCCCTACTATCAGAGGCTTGATGGGTGGAAACCTGACAAAGGGCCTTCTCAGTTATGCCACCAAAACTTCAGACTTCCCTCCCAAGGGAGATCTGTCTGACTCCCTCTATCATTGTCTTCTGCCAGCGGGTGGAGTCTTTGTTATTTTTTGTTTGGCATTCCCTTACTAACTCTTATTATCTCTCCTCCCTGTTTGTGTGTTTGTTTTATTTAATTGTTGTAAAATCATTTATTTTAAATGATGTTTTAAAGTTTGAAATGTTTTAATGCTCATTGTCTTGGGGATGCTGAGCTGGTTGAAAAGGCAGCACAGATGGGTTTTAAAGAAATAATAAACACATAATATGAGTTTCTGGCTATCACACAGATCAGTGTCTGAACACACTGAGCATATTCAGTAACACAGGTAAGAATCAACTGCATACATATTAATTTTTGTCAGCATCACATCCTTATTATTTGCTGTTGTCTGATGACTGACCAATATCCTTATCCCTTGAATGTTGGAAGGATGGAAAGACAGAGAAATTTGTTCTGTACATATTCTACCAAAGAATGCAGGATTTCTCTTGGCAGTTAAAGTCAATGGTGTGAGTTAAAAGGTAAGATTCAGTATCTCCTGTCTAAACAGCTGAGAGCATTTGCTGGTATCTAGGAGAGTAAATTCCTTTCTCACACAGGATTTACACACAAGTTGCCATACTAGTTTGTTCTATTAAATGAAAATATGCCCAAATTACCTTCTGTTCTCAGTAAGAGATATGGGGTATCTTCGACAAGATATGGGGTATCTTGCTGGACTTAATTTCAGAATTTTATTCCGAAAATATTCCAACCCAGATACTCTTTTGTGCCACTGTATTTTTGCTCTATTCAGAATGCTTGGATTGGACCATTCAGAAAAGATTAAAAGATTTGGCAGTGCAATTTTTTCCCTGCCTTCCCCAGTAGTCTGCTGTGTGTCCTGAAAAGTCTCTAGTGAGGGTCCCTGAACCTCATTTAAAAAAGCTGTGCTGCATGAGTGCTGTAGTCAGGAAAGGGAATTATGTAAAGGGAATTATGTCCTCTCTGTCTCTTCCACCAGTGGTGGTACTAAAGCAGTGGAAGTGGGAGCAGGAAGCAATTTCGCTCCTTGCTGAAGCGTCCTCTGCTGTAGCACATTCTGTTCACGATGGAGAATCCACTGACCCTCAGTTGATGAAAATGTGCTCCATCTATTGAGCTTTACTGAAGCATCTAATCCTAGAGATATAATTTCAAGTCTAAAATTTTCAACATTGGTCCAATTTATTTGTCCCAATGCCTTCTCCAAAATTTCAGAGCATTTCACAGTGTTCCACCTTTAGTTTAGCTAAGCTGAGATGATTTTCCTGCCTATCTGGGATGGAGAATAAAATTCCCAAGCAAAGGAATGGTATAATTTGTTCTATGGGAGACACGTCACTATTTGTGCTTGGTTTTATTGTGCTCCAGCAATTCTTTTTGGCCACTACCCAGGCTGTATTCAGTTCCCAGCTCTCTCTGTGGAAGGCTGAATGATGTTTTATGAGCCTGAACTGCCTTCTGGAGTCAATTCATTCTCCTTCATGTGGCAAGGACTGAATAAAAGCAGGTTAATTGGTATCAGATGGTGGAGCAATAGTAAGATTTCAGTGATCCAGGGAAGACTGTGCAGAACAAATGGTTTCTAAGATGATATCGTACTGTGAGGATGTGATTCGATGTGATAGAGGCACAATCAACTGATGTTTTATGTTTTATAGCATGCAATTAACACTTGAAATCAGAAAATGCACTTTAATTTTCATAGGGAGGTTAACAAGACAAACCGCATAAAGTATGGCTATTTTTTTTTAATTACAGGTTTGGTTGATCTTATGTTTTTATGCATGAGTTGTATTTTTATAATTGTCTCTGACTGCTGTACATACAAAATGTCAGACAGCAGTCCCCAGAGTTTCTACCAGGGGATCATTGGCACCTTTCAAGAAATTTACTGTATGGTAAGTAAGTCCTTCAGAAAATATACTGCAAAAGAAACACACATGGTGAGTGAAGTGTAGAGGCCAAGTAGATATAGACTATCTGTAGGAAATGTGAAGGACTACCATTCACAATGAAGCAAGAAACACTAACAAATGATATTCAAGCTGTTACCCCACCACAGTCTCTTTCTTGGTTTCCTTCATACTGGTCTTTCCATGAATACATGCAAATGAATACATGGATGTGATTCTTTTGATCTTGATATTCTTCTCATGAATTAGGTTACCAGCAAGTGTGAGGGGGAGACATGATAGGTAAGACAGTGGCAGTAACTTTCCTAGGCAGCTATTTCCCTTAGCTTAGCCTCATGAAATAGAGACTAAAAGGAGACAGAACTTCTAGAAGGCTAGAGAGGACTGAATATATCGTTTCCCCCACAATCATAAGCACACTGTTGCAACTGCAAAACAGACTTTGTCCAAGTTGCCATCTGCGCCATATGGAAGATCAGCACTTGATACCGCAGGGCTCTGCTCTCTGATATATTTCTGGGGTATTTTTTTCTCAGGCTTTTCCATTTTCAAAGAGCAGCAGTCAGAACATTACGAGGACTTGTAGGAAGGACCGAACATCATACACATCTCAATGCCTCCTGCCAATAAGACAATGGATTTATTGCAGAATTGTTAATTGTTCTGTTATGTACATCATTTACATCCTGCCCATCCGTCCATAAAGTGGATGCTCAGAGTAAGTTATACAAATCAAAACAGTAATCAAGCATTACAATGAAAGTGTCATCAGCCAGTGATTAGCTCATAATTAGCCATACCATGAAATGACATGGAAATATCATTCTTTTAAAAAGCAATATCAATTAAAAGGAGCACCCATTCATCAACACCAAAATCAGCCCAGCAATTAAACATCAGTGTAACCAACAAACCTTGAAATGTTCCATTATAAAAAAGGAACAAGTCCTTGGGTGGGATGATCTTCCCTTGGGAAGAGTTCCAAACTCAAGCACTGGTACAAAGAAGACGTCTGATGGTGGGGGCGTGGAGGAGAGGACATCTGGTGGCCATCTCAGTGCCTGGGCAGTATGAGAAGGAAATCTTGGGATACTGTGTCCTGTACTGTTTAGAACTTGGAAGCTTTATTCCACACTTTAAACTACTGAGCCTGGAAACCAAATGACGCCCAGTCTAGATCTGAACAACATCGAGAAATATCCTCCCATAATATTTGAACCCACTGCTGTTTCCAAGTACTCTTCAACAATTACAAAGTTTCTTAGCTTGTTTTTTAATTGTAAATTGACATGGGAGCTGTTATGTTTATAAGGCATACAATAAATACAGTAAATAAATAAACTTGGTTGGAAAGGAGAAAAGACTGCATTTTTTTTTTTTTTATCAATTACTGTAATCATCATCTCTGCCAAGTGTTGTTCTCAGCTCAGTCTGATTAAGCTGATGTTCTCAGCCTAAACTAAGGAGGCAGAGGAAGAAACTACAGAGCTCAGGGCTATGACTCTAACTGCCTGATGCCGACAGGTTCTAAATATTGCCTAGAGCTAACAGGTTAGTAATAGATGCTGCAGGTAGTCTGTGGGAGGTAGCACTGGAAGTGAATTGAGAAGGACTTGCAAGAAATAGGACAAAAATATGAGAGTGTTCATTGATCATAAAAACTTCAGCATGACCCAGAACCTGGTTGCAGTTCAGCCAGGGAAGTAAAGTATGTGTGATTCTAGCCACATCTGCACTAGTTACATTGCTGAAAACAGCATTCATTTGGATATCACACAACTGATTTTTTAAAAATCTACACTGCTTTTTTAACCTGCTTAGACAAAAACAAAGAATCCAGTGGTAGACTCCATGTCATAAAGAAACTGGTAAGTACTATTACACATCTAGTTAGAACACTGGAAAGCCATTGATCAGGGTAGACCGGGGGGGGGGGGGCTAGGCTAGACCATTGGTTTGATCTGACAAGAGTACTTTTTATATATCTCAAGCATTCACTTGTCAGTTTCCACGATGAATGTTTGAAAAAACTAAAATACCCACAAAGAAAACCATTCACCTGATTTTAATACATTTCTCTCTCCTGAAAGGCTCAGAAACAATGAAGACAAAGCTCTGTCAATCTTTTGTGCTATAATTTCTTTCTATCAGCTCTTTCTGCCAGGCAAATATTTCTTGGTGATTTTTTTATGTGTATCTCTTTGCTTTTCAGTTTGAAAGGGGGAAAAGTCACAGATAAATTAATTGAATTGTTTATTAGAGAGACATCTTTACCATTTCTAGCTGAGATTTTTTTCGAAAGAACATTAATGACTTTTTCCTCTATCCAAATACTCAGTTCAATAAACATGACAATCCTCTAAGAAATAATTTGGGATAACACACATCTCCCCTGAACTCTTTGTGTATAAAAGTAATTTCAAAGTGTGAGAAATTGAAAACAGAGTTCATTTTCTTTTCTGTGCAGTAGGGAGATATGGCACTTGTAGGGAGGGAAATTAAATATTTTGACAAAAAATAATCTAGCTGGAAGATGAAGAAGTAATTGTAGGTCATAAATTATTAACTACAGTATTTTTCACTTCAATTCAAAAATCAGTTTCGAAAGGAAACAGGAAAAAAACTATTTGCATTTTGAATCTCTGTGAAATTATTATTGACAACTCTTATCCCATTAGAAATGATGGCTGGCGTATGCTTTCATTGCCAGAATCTGCAACACTTCTCTTTCCATTTCTTTTTAAAAAATATTTTTGAGTCAGAGAAAAGAGAAGAATTAAAAGAAATAGGTTGGAGCCCCACAACAACACTGAAGCCATAATTCCCAGCCTTCCCCTTTTGTCTGAATGCTTCTTTAGGCCCTGTATGAAGTTTTCTGCCTTCTTTCACCTGACCCAAGCTCCTGAGAATTGCTCTGTCTGCTTCTCATGTTCTTTGCTTCACAAGTCCTGCTGCACCATAAAGATTCTTTAAGTGTCAGTGCGCCCTTTGAGAGTTTCCTCCCACCCCTTCCAGCCTGTTTGGCCCATGCTAGCACAGACCTTCAGCCTCCTTGCTTCTCACCCCTGGAACATACAACTCCTCCTTTCTTAGGCACAGTGAGTGGTTTCCCAACAGCCAACGTGACTTCTAATTCTTGACAGACAGAGAAAGAGATGATTTATCTGCTACCAGTTGCTTTGTTTGGTGGGTGGGTTAGAGACAGCCCCCTGACCAGGTAGAAATGCCCTTTCAAAGCATCCAGGGTGATGGCAGTGAAATGCAACGCAAAATTCAATTTCTAAAATGTCAATGTCCAGCATACTGCAAGTCATCAGATGCCTAGCGGGCTTAAATTGAAACACTAATCTCTGGAACTCTCCAAAATGCATTTCCTCCAAATCCTCCTCTACAGTTTTCCAATAATACTTTCCTTTAACATTTTTTCTTAGTATAAGATACCACCCCCTCCTGTGCCAGACACTTGTTACAAATGAGTAATCTAAATACAGGGAGAATAAGCATGGAAGAAATGTTCTCTGCAGCGCTCTTTCGAACCCTACCTGTCTGACCAATTATTGTTTCAAAATGGCAGAAAGTAAATGGTCCCTGTCTCTTGGACTGTTCCCTGAGATACAACAACCCATGGTGGTGGAACATGCATTTTAAATAACCCTTCCTTTTTCTCATAAAGAATTCTGGAACTGTCTTTCAGTGACCAGGAGCAGGAATCACTGACAGAATTATCAGCACCCTTACTAAATTACAGTTCCAGTACACACACACGTGCGCACAAACAAAAGAGCAATACTTTTCTGCACAGAGTAGTTTCCGGAGAGGGGGTAAGTTAAAGCAAATCCCTTCCTATGAACAGAGAATACCTATTGGAAGCACAGGTTTCTTGAATT
Source organism: Gekko japonicus (assembly GCF_001447785.1). Taxonomy (NCBI): domain Eukaryota; kingdom Metazoa; phylum Chordata; class Lepidosauria; order Squamata; family Gekkonidae; genus Gekko; species Gekko japonicus. The sequence goes on along the minus strand of NW_015163106.1, from coordinate 587,327 downwards.
TCTCACTGGTAAAGATGGGGGACTAATTAAGAGACAGGTGGATGTAACTTGCTTCCAATATGGGGAGGCAACTCTGTTGCTTGAGGGATTTACCTCTTTGACTGCCTAGCCAGCTGCTGCTTGAGTCTCAGGAACTAGGGCAGTGGGGAGATGATCCTATAGCTGATTGCATTTGACCACCCTTTCTTCAGTGAAGCCACTGCCCCTGGCTTGCTCCTGACAGCCAGTGTGGTATAGTGGTTAAGAGCCATGAACTCTAATCTGTTTGATTCCCCACTCCTTCATATGAAGCCTGCTGTGTGACTGTGGGCCAGTTACATTTCTCTCAATTGTCTCAGCCCCACTTACCACACAAGGTGCCTGTTGTGGGGAGAGGAAGGGAAGGTAATTATATGCTGCTTTGAGATTCCCTAGGGGGAAAAGCCTGGGGCCATTTTGCTGCTGCAGGTGGGGGGGCAGGATCAGAGCAAGGGTTTTCATGTCCATTGTATAGAAATATTGTTTTCTGAATTCACATGCCTTCTGTGATTACATTCTGATGACAGGCTGTGCCTTATTTCCTGTTGCAAGCCAAATGGTGAGGCCAGATTGCCTGAACAACTTTATAACCCACATTCTTCACACTTCCATGCTAAAAGCTAGACTTGAAGGCTCCTGGTCTACGTTGAACATGTCACATAGGCAATGAAGAAGCTGGGGTTTGGGTCACCTGACTGCAGGCAGGACCTCCAAACGTCTAGCCTATCCCCACACGCAGCTATGGCAACCAACAATTGGCCATACACCCCTGTCCACTCATGATTCACTGATGGCCACAGCTGATTGTGATTAGACTGAAGGATAATTTCATTGATCACTATGGGAGTGATTCTCTTAGCTCTCTTCTCTCCTCTTGCCATTGTCTGTTTATTGCACCTGAAATGCTGTCTTTTGGGAAACAAAGAACTGCTTTGTGAATTGGACCAAATGCTTGTGCAAAATGGGATTACTCTTCAAAATCCCTTGGTGCTTACTTGGACTGATATACCATGGACCTGTATGGACTATTGAACTTCAATTGGTAACTATGATGCTTGATGTGTAGTTAAGGCAAATAGCCATAGCCTTTGTTATTTTTGTATCCTAATAGTCTGGTTGCTATGCTCTGTACTGAATAAAGATCATTCTTATTTCTAATTGTTTCTGATGTGTAATTGAACTCCAAGGCTAAATCTTGTGTCTGACGCTGACCACTTAAGCTACCTTTATTAAGAGTAAAGTGTGTATCTTTGAGTAGAGCTGCTGATGTGTAAACCCCAGATGCCAACTAAGGGCTTGAATCTCTTCCCCTAGGAAAGGCAGGGACTGTTGAAAGAGATTCTGGTGGCAAATTGTTCTGAAAACCAGAGAGGGTATAGACTATCTCGTGGTTTGTTGTTTAATGTGTTGAAAGTGCAGGGTTCCCTCGTATTCCTGGACTGGACTGAGTGGGTTAATCCTGTTCACCCATCCAGCATCATGACACGTGGCCATGTCTGGCACCATCTGGGAGGGTCCAGCTGTGGCCAACAGTTTGTTGCCACATCAGCCAGGGGGGCAGTCAGGTTATGGCTTTGCTTGTCCAGACCTGCCCCTCCCCTCTTTAAGGCCATGTGCTGCCAGGCCCTTGCAGTTTTGTCTTCAGCCATCTCTCCCTCCTTGCCTCTGTTATTGGTGTGGGGAGGTGTATTTTTGCATTTTGTGTGTGTGTGTTTGTACGCCTGTGCCTGGAAGTCATGTTGACCTCTGGTGACTCTTACTGGGGCATGGAGAACATTCAGAGAAGTGACGATAGCCTGCCTCTGGCCTCCCAACCCTGGTATTCTCAGGAGGTCTCCCATCCAAATACTTGCCAGGGATGGCCCTGGTTAGCTTCCAAGATCTGATGAGATTAGGGTTGCCAGGTCCTGGCTCCTCCCTAGCAGGGAAATTTGAGAGTTGTTCCTGGAGAGGGCAGGGATGTCCCCAATGTGATGATGTCACTCAGAAGTGATGTCATCACATTGGGGACATGCCTGAATCCCAAGCAGCAAATTCACCGCTTGGAATTCAGCACCCCCCCTCCAGCATTTAAAGGCTTTTGGAGAATGGGGACTTCACACACCTAAATCACCACTTGGGCTTCAGGCACGCACGGCCCCCTCTCTCCAAAAGCATTGGAAGGGACTATGGAGAGCAAGAGTGACAGCTGAAGCAGTCATTTATTATAAGAAGAGAAAACTTCAAAGGGGAATTGTCTCCCTGGTCTAGAAAACAGAGTTAGGCACACAGCAGGGGAGAATATCTTTCCTCAGCTATATCACCCAGCCAGAAGTCACTGATCTGTTCCTTCCATAAAACACTGAAAGAGACAACAGTGTATATGTGGGAGAATGGGGAAAACCCGTACTAGCTTTATTGTCCAGAAACATTTATTACTAACAAGAGAAATCATGATGGGGAATTAGGAAATGTCACCTACTAAAGGAGGCACTTACATCCTTGGAAGTGGCATAGTATTGTATTCACTTTTAATTATGTTCAATATATATTTAATGCCCAAATTTGCTGCCTGGCCACCTGGTACAAGCCAATGCCAGTAATCAGGTGCTGGTTCTGCCCACAAACCGCAGAACCGCATCTCCTTTATTAATAATGTTGAACATACTAAGGGTATGCATTCAGATAATACCTGAGTCAACGTTATGTGTGTGTATTAAATGCCTTTAAGTCACTTTTGTCTTATGGTGGCCTTATGAACCAATCATCTCCAAAACATCCTATTGCTATCAGCTTTGCTCACATCCTGCAAACTGAAGGCTGTGGCTTCCTTGATTGAGTCAATCCATCTCATCTTGGGTCTTCTTTTCCTTCTGCCTTCAACTTTCCCTAGCATTACTGACTTTTCCAGGGACTCTTGTCTTCTTATAATGTGAGGGAGGGCGGGATAGAAATCAAATAAATAATAATAATAAATAATAATAAAATACAATAGCCTCAGTTTAGTCATTTTAGCTTCTAGGGAGAGGTCAGGCTTGACTTGATCCAGAACCTACTGATTTGTCTTTTTATGGTCCATGGTATCTATAAAATGCTCCTCCAACATCACATTTCAAATGATCCAACTTTCTTCCTGTCAGCTTTCCTCACTGCCCAACACTTGCAACCATACACAGTAACAAGGAGTGCCATAGTATGAATTATCGTGATCTCCAAAGGTACTTCTTTACACTGAACAATCTTTTCTAGCTTCTTCATTTTCTGCCCTTCTCAGTCTCCTTCTGATTTCTTAGGTGCAGTCTCCCTTTTGGTTGATGATTGAGCCAAGGAATAGAAAATCATTAACAATTTCAATTTCTTCAGCATCAGCCTTAAAGTTGTGTAGTTCCCTAGTAGTCATTACTTTGGTCTTCTTCTTTTTTTTAACATGTTTATTTATAGTTTTCCAAGATTTATACAACTTATCTTCATTTTACATTTAATATTCATATGAGTCATTATAATATTACATTGTCTAACCATACATAGAACCTTTTCCATCTTTCATCAAATATTTCTTTACTCTTTCCTTGTAATAATAAGCTTAATCTATCCATTTCTGATAATGACAACAATTTCTCTATTACTTCTTCCTTTGAGGGTATTTTTCTTCTTTCCAATATTTGGCTATTAGTATTCTTGCTGCTGTAAAAATATATGTTATGACATATTTATTTATTTTACCATATGTTTCTGGAATCATATTTAATAAAGCAATTTCTGGTATAAATGAAACGTTAAGTCTCGTTATTTTTTTTACCATTTTGTAATTTTTTTGCCAATATCTTTGTGTTTTTTCACACCTCCACCACATGTGGAAAAATGTACCAACATTTTTCTTGCATTTCCAACAATTCTTACTAGCATTTGCATAGCACTTCGCTATTTTCTCTGGTGTCCAATACCACCTATAGATCATCTTGGGCCCTGGTCACAAGGGCAGGAAACTGCGGGGGAGAAACGTGGCTGTTTGCCCTGGGGCAAACTACTGCACGGTTACGCGATCAGACCTCCCGTGGAGGTCTTGTGAAGGTACCGTGGAGGTTCCATGGCAAGGGAGAGGTGCTGATCACAGGACAAGCTGGCGCGCAACGAAGAAGCGCGCACCGCGGCAAACTGTTTTTCTTTTGTGTGTACACGACAAATGTGCATGCTCCGTTGGGTGCGTGTGCGCATCCACAGAGGCTTGGACAAAAAAACCCACCTTATTTGCAAGGGGACATGGGCGGGCGCCGGATGCCACTGGAAACGTGATCAGACGCCCGCCCTTGCCCCGCAGTTTCCAGAAACTAGTACCTCCAAGGTACTAGTTTTTTGCCACGCAATTTCGGCTGGAAGCCTCGGTTGAGCCACGGGAGTGCTATGCTTCCCAGATGTGCTGGTGAGATCGCGCCCGGAAACTCCGCCTGTTTTCCGTCTCACTTGTGTGGCTTCTGTTCCGTGTGACCGCAGCCTTATATATGTTTTCTTTATAGGGAATTGCTCTCATTAGTTTGACTGAGTTCCATATTTTGGACCATTGCTCTATTTCTACAGTATGTTCTAGATCTTTCATCCATGCCACCATTGTTCCTTTAACAGTTTAGTCTAAGAGATAATTTGATATTAGGAATTTATATAACTTTTGTATTTGTTTATCATTTGTGGAAAGCCATATCTTGTCTAATTCATTATTGTCTTTAGAGAAACCTATTTTTTATCTATATTAAATCTCGAAATCAGTTGCATGTTATCCCACCACATAAGCCCCACATTCTGTGTTGCCAGTTCTTCTTCATTTTTAATCTACTGCTTTTATCTAAAAGATCTTTGTAAGTCACTTTTTTACTTTTCTCAATCAACATTGGTATTGTAAGTGCTTCTATTGGTGCCACCCATTTAGGTATTTTCAAATAAAAGCACTTTTTTATTTCTTTCCATATTTTCATTAAGGCTCCTCTTATTGTATGTTGAACAAAGTTCTTAGAGGATTTATCTTCTTCGTACCACACATATTTATGCCATCCTATTAATAAATTATGGCCTTCAAGATTTAGCAATCTAGTATTCTCTAATGTTAATCATTCTTTAATCCAGGTTAATGCTGCTGATTTATAATATATATTCCAATTTGGCATCCCAAAACCACCTGCATGTTTTTTGATTAATCCTTGGTTTCTTATTATTCCATATAAATGTACTGCAATTTTTTTCCAAGTCTTGAAAATATTTTGCTTTTCTTAAGATTGTTATGTTTTGTGCTAAAAATAAAAATCTAGGTAAAATGTTCATTTTAATAGCTGCTATTTTCCTCATGAGTGAAAGTTTCAAATCTTTCCATTTTTGTAAGTCTTTTTTGATTTCTGTAAGTAGTTTGTTATAATTGTCTTCTATCAAAGTGATGTTTCTATTTGATATTGTTATTCCTAGATATTTAACCTTTTTTACTATTTCCATCTTAGATAGATCTTGAATTTTGTCAATTTGCTGTTTTGTACATTTTTTGTTAAAAATGTTTGTTTTTCTAAAGTTAATTTTTAATCCCGCTACTTGTCCATACTCCTGTATTATCTTACTATTTACTTTGGTCTTCTTGATGTTTGGCTTTGGCACTTTCTGCTTTAACTTCCATTAGGAGTTGTTTCAGGTCTTCACTATTTTCTGCCAGTATTGTGGTGTCACCTGCATATCTGCATATCATCTGCATATCTCAAATTGTTAATGTTCCTCCATCAATTTTCACTCCACCTTTATCTAAATCTAATGCAGCTTTTCTTATGGAAACCATTATGTTTCTCCATATTCTGTCCTTACAGTAGCCTCTTGTCCAGAGTACAGGTAGGACATCCAAACAATTAGGTGTTGTGACATACACAATTCTTTTAAAACCAATCAGAACTTTTAATGATCCATCCAATCAAAAACATGTTGATCTTAATCCGGTCCATTGTAATCCCCGCCACAAAGATCAAATTGAGCATGTGCCCAACCTGGTGCGTGGGGGTTGCTACAAGCTGGGAGAGTCCCAGTGCTGCCATGGACAAAACCAGGTCCGCAGCCCAATTGGAAGCCGCGTCATCGGCATGGATGTTAAAGTCACCCAAGACCAAAAGCCTAGGGTGCTCCAATGCCAAGCTTGATACGGCCTCCATCAGGGATGGCAGGCTACTGGCCAATGCGTTAGGTGGTCAGTACACCAGCCAGATTGCCAAACTCTCCTCAGTCCCCAACATCAGGCTGACACACTCTATGCCCGTGATCTCCAGTGAGGGGAGCGCCTTGAAGGAGTAAGCCTCCCGTATGAACATCACCACTCCTCCCTTTGCCCCTTAGTCCATGATTGGTGTAGGACCACCAACCCGGGTGTGGCAAGTTGGGTAAGAGCTATAGTCTCCCCATCCCGCACCCAGGTCTTGGTCATGCACACCAGGTCTACCTGTTGTTCTGTGACAAAGTCGCAAAGGACTGAGGTCTTATTATTGATAGACCTGGTGTTGCACAGCATCAATGATGGAGGGGGGTTCCCAATCCTAGCCCCACTGCTGACATCCTTCAGTATTCAGTTCAGGATACTACCCCCACGCCTGCCCAGGAATGAGGGGAGAACTCCTGTATTATTACAATACAATACAACCATGCCCAGCTCTAACACCTCCTCAGAGATGCACTCTTAAGATTTAATGGTAGCACAGCCAGCTAGGCACGAGGATTTAAGGCTTGGAGTCAGTTTGCACATCAATCAGACACAACTATAAACAGAATAAAGTTTATTTAGCACAGAACTTAACACAGACTACAGGAAGTACTGAAAACAAGAAAAACCTATGGCCCTTGGCCCTGACTAAACATTAGAGATCTACATAGTTACCAGGATGATCCATAGTCCAGAAGTCTCAGTATAAAGTCCAATTAGGTCCCATCTTTGGGCAAGTATGCAGCCATGTGCTCAGCTGCACAACCCAGTCCTTTGTCTCAGGCCACATGGCTGAGACCCAGCATTTCAAGGTAGACAGACACAGATCAGCAGAGAACATAGCAGGAACAGAACAGACAGATTTTCCATAGGGTTTAACCAGATATACTGCAATTGAGCCTTCAAATTAGCTCTGGCCAGGAGCCAATTGAAGGAGACCAGGGTGTGTCCAATGCTAGGTTGTCATGGTAATGGGTGGGGATAGGTTGGGTCTGGAGATCATCCTCTGTGCAGTAAGATGATACCAGAGCCCCTCCTTCCTTAGCCTACGTGCTCTTCTGCCATGCTCCGGCAAAGAGGCATGTGGTTTATGGGGGCAATTCAAGCAAATGGTCAGGCATCTGGCTTCGAGAGGAAGTCAAACCAACAGGGGGGGAGGCAAATACATTCCAAACGGGGGGAAACATGAAACCCCATAGCATCACAAGAGATACAGAAGGTTATAGGAATCTATTTTTCTATACAGGGTCATAGGCTGGAAGGGCGTCGAGCCGTTCTTTTTCTCAGTGCTCTTCCCTTGACCTTCGGCCTAGAGTTGACAATCCTACTTACCACCCATAGGCAATAATGGCCCCATTATTTCTTATGGGTGGTAGACTTAGGCTTTGAGGCCGGATCTACCTTTAGCATTCCTAAGCTGTTTGAAGGCATACAGTCTCCTTGAATTTCCAACGACTATTAACTGACCTTAACTGACCTCTCTAATAAGCAACCTCATTCATTTAGTCCTCACTTTGTAACGGTAAAATATTTGGTGCTCTCAGAAAGCTATTGTACTCCAAATACCTCAATGAATCCTGGGAAGGTTCACTTTCTTTTAGGAACATTCCCTAACATAATATTAAATGCACAAAAGCTATTCACCCCAATGGACTATCTGTGTGGCTTACTCATGAGCCCCAGTGTTCAGGATGTCAGCCTCATCTCTCAGGATCATATGGTTGATTTCTGGGTGTGTATGGCTCATGCCAGGTGCAGTGCCATGGCAGGCAGGGAGTGACACAAAAAAATGAAGGCCAATGGATGAGACCATTGTCATATTGTGGAAGTTATAGTTCCAAATTCTTAAATCGCAAGATGAAAAAAAATTGTTTGGACTCTGGACCTTCTAATGTAGCCCAAAGTCAGTGGAATTATTGGCAACCTTAAACCATTGAAAGAAAGTAGTTCTCAGGAGGAGCAATGCTCCCTCTAAGCTGTGGAGTCTTGTCAGCAAAAATTCTACTTTGTGAGCTACTGGCATTAAAGTTGTGAGCGAAGCATTTGGCTGTTGCATGAATTAGCTTGCTTTGGAGCCCTCCTTACTGAGCTAAGACAAAAATCTGTGAGCTGGAGGCTAAAAAACTGTGAGCTAGCTCACACTAACTCAGCTTAGAGGGAACATTGAGGAGGAGTATGTATATTTTCCATTTCACATGTATATTTTCCATATTTCACATGTATATTTCCATATTTCACATGTATATTTCCATTTCACATGTATATTTTCCATTTCACTCTATAGCCCATTTGGGAACAAAACTGTGACAGGGTCAGCCCATATGTGAAATTAACAAAATTTGGTCCGTTGACATTGTTTTCCACTATAAATAAAGGGGGGGGGGAATACTTGCCTGTAATGATAAGCAAAATGACCAAAGTTTCAGTGTGGTAGGTTCCCAACACTTCCAGTGATCACTGATTGTTTTCAATGGAGATCAGAAGCTTGTCATGAAGCAGCAGAACTCTACTGCATCCAAGGCCACAGATCTGACTAGTAAGGGCTCAAAGAAAATTGCCTAGTTGTTGAAATGAGCAGCAGGGACAGACAGAGGAAAAGGAAACAAGACAGTGTGGCACTGATCACATCCTGGGAATGGTTGTAGAAGGGCCAAGATTCCCAGCACTGTGTAATTACCCATGTTTCTAGTACATATGCCACTGCTTAATCTGTTAATCACATTGATTAGTCTTTGAATGCTTTCAGCTTCTTCCCCACGATTCTAAATTGCTGAGGTCCTAATTATATGCTACATCCCTTATTCTTCATACTTAAGTAACCATTAACACATCCAAGCACATATGAATGGGTTATGTCAGCTCTTCACAATTTATGTTTTTCTCTCCTCCCTCTCTTTCCACTCCAAACTCCAAGCCACGGACTTTCACATCACATATTGGACAATTGATATATCAGTGATGAAATTATCCTGAGTCCATTCCCAATTACTAGGTACTGTTGCTATGACAGAATGATAACATTTTGATTTGAGTGGTCAAGGGGAATGGTGGCATTCAAGAAGATTGATAGGAGTCAAGTGTATTTAAATTAATTTAGCCTCTGGCTCCTGAGCTCCTGAAGGGTTCTATGCTTTTCAACACCATTCCACACCTGGAATTCTCCACTTGCAGTTCAGGCATTGGTGGCTGCTCCTCTCCCTCCCTCCCACAAGATTTAAAGGACCCTCCAACCAGACCCATAGCCAGAAAATGTGGCTTCAGGGAACTGTGGAATGGGGGGGGGTGTCACGCCCTAGGAAAGGATAGCTCAGAGGGCTTTTAATTGCCTTCACAAAGCATTTAAATGCCTTTTGAGTTCCCTTCCATGGGACAAGAAAGCTTAGAAGGGCACTCAAGAATGGTACCTTTAACAATCCCCCTTTAGCCCAGTCCTGCAGTATACCACATAGGTCATGGAGAGTCTTTACTAATACCTAGGTGGTATACCGAATGACTGGGCTAGCAGAAAGGGAATGATTGGGGAAGTGCTGAAGGTAGCACTCCTGAGTGCCCTTTTAAGCTTTCTTGCCCCCTGGAAGGGAACTCAAAAGGCCTTTAAGTGCCTTCTGAAGACATTTAAATGCCCTCTGAACTGTCTTTTCCAAGGAACTGACATGCTTGCTAACCTGTCCCTTGACTGCCTCCTCCATAGAGAGCCAACTCACTGGCAGTCCTTCACTTGTGGGGCTCCAGCTGATTGGCAGGCCAGTTGTTTCAGCTGATCAGCTGGAGGGCCCTTTAAATCTCAGGAGAGGGAGAGAGATGGCTGCCAGTGGTCACTCTTGGTAATGGGGCTGGTGGCAGGCAGGAGCCCACGAAATCGGGGGATCCCCCACCTCCACCTGGGGACTGGCATCCTATGTTCCTATCAGCTTTCTTCACTGTCCAGCATTCACAACCATACATAGTAATAGGGAATGACATAGTATGAATTATCTTGATCTCCAAAGACAATTCCTTACAATCAACAGTCCTTGCTAGTTCCTTCATGGTTTCCATCATATAACTTTAAATATTTTATATATACTGTATTTGAAATGCTATGTTAATATTATAAATGTTTTAATGCTTTGATGTTCATCACCTGAAGACCCTATTTTGGTGGGAAAATGACATTAAAATGTTTTAAATAAAATAAATAATATTTGCCCATTGTGTCTACACTCAATTTGCCAGGGTCTTTTCTTAGTTTTGCAAATATTTATCTAAGCACATTAAATTCGGGCTCTGGCTTTATATGTTATAGTAGAAAGATTTGTTCTATTAGCTATGCACAATGACAACCATAAGCTATTACTGCTCCCAAAACAGATTTTTTTAAACCATGTGAAACTAGAGGTAGTTTAGTTAGGAAGGACAACATCCAGTTGGATACATCTACTATAATTATAATCAATTAAAAAGTAATTTCATATGGTCGACCATCAGCTGCTGGCCCACCACCTCGCCAACGTGGGGATCAGGGGGCTTGCCCTTCAATGGCTTGCCTCATTTCTCCAAGGTTAGGGACAGAGGGTAGCGTTAGGGGAACGGCAGTCCCAGAGGCACACGCTTGAGTGCGGGGTGCCTCAGGGGGCTGTGCTTTCCCCGATGCTGTTTAACATATATATGCGCCCCCTCGCCCAGATTGTCCGAAGGTATGGGCTGGGTTGTCATCAATATGCAGATGACACCCAGCTCTATTTGATGTTGGGCGGCCAGTCGGACTCCAACCCAGAAGATCTGCACCGGGCTTTGCAAGCTGTGGCTGGGTGGCTCAGGCTGAGCAGTCTGAAGTTAAACCCGGTGAAGACGGCGGTCCTGTGCTTGAGTCGGACCGGATTGGGGTTAGGGCTCCCACTTCCGACCTTCGATAGGGCACCTTTGGTGCCAGCTTCGGAGGTTAGGAGTTTGGGAGTGCTCCTGGACCCCACCTTAACGATGGAGGCCCAGGTGGCGGCCACTGCCAAATCGGCCTTTTATCATCTACGGCTGATACGGCAGCTGGTTCCTTTCCTTGACCGCAATGACCTAGCCACAGTGATCCATGCGACGGTCACCTCGAGGCTAGACTATTGTAACGCTCTGTACATGGGGCTGCCTTTGTCGCTAATCCGGAAGCTACAGTTGGTGCAGAATGCTGAGGCCAGGTTGTTGGTGGGTGTCCTGAGTTGGGAGCACATCCGACCTGTGCTGAAAGCGCTGCACTGGCTGCCAATAGCATACCGGATTCGCTTCAAAGTGCTGGTGCTTACCTTTAAAGCCCTACATGGCCAGGGTCCGACTTACCTGAGGGACCGCATTTCCCCATATATTCCCCAAAGAGCACTTCGGTCGGGGTCACAACACCAGCTGGTGACCCCGGGCCCTAAGGAGGCCAAGCTGGCGGCAACGAGGGCCAGGTCTTTCTCAGTGGCGGCTCCTACCTGGTGGAATGAGCTCCCGGAAGAGATCAAGGCCCTGTGGGACCTTGTACAGTTCCGCAGGGCCTGTAAGACGGAGCTCTTCCGCCAGTCCTATGAGTAGGAGCCGCCACGGCCACCAGTACCACCGCCCTTTTACAGAGAGAGACCGCTAGGGTGGCTGAGTAACATCTTTCAG
>NW_015163106.1:546337-575475 GCF_001447785.1 Gekko japonicus | reverse complement strand
TTGTAACTTGTATTATATATTTTGTATGTTGATTGCACTCAGTGCCTTATGTGAGCCGCCCTGAGCCCGTTCGCGGGGAGAGCGGGGTATAAATATAATAAAATAAATAATAAATAAATAATAAATAATTTCCATTTACTGTGCCAGATTGTAATAAACCACAAAACTAAATAAATAAAATGTTCATCAATTTGATATGGGGGAACGCTATGAAAAATAAAGATGGGTAGCCGAGCCATGTTAGTCTGTCTGTAGCAGTAGAAGAAAGTAAGAGTCCAGTAGCCCCTTAAAAACTAACAAAATATGTGGCAGGGTATGAGCTTTGGTGAGTCACTGCTCACTTCTTCAGATACAGCTAGAATGGGAGTCCATCTGTCCTATTTATTAGAAAGTGGAGTGGTTTCAGATGCCGAATGACATTAGCGGGAAATGACAATTTCCTGTACGGCAATAGCAGGCGTGTTTGGATTTAGGTGAAATTTCTAGAAATACTCTGAAAGGTCATATTTTGATAACGCATTTAATGGAATAGAATAATAAAATCAGAGAATCAGAGAATCAGAGTTGGAAGGGGCCATACAGGCTATCTTGTCCAACCCCCTGCTCAGTGCAGGATCAGCCTAGAACATCCCTGACAAGTGTTTATCCAGCCGCCGCTTAAAGACTGCTTAAAAACTTAAAGAACTTAATTTTGAAGTCTATGCATATTTGTTTTACGTTTGCATGTGTCCTGTTTCTTACTGATACATTCATTGCCTTTTACCCTATGCTTTAATGACTCTGCATCACCTAAGAAATGTAAGGTATTACATCCTACACTGTGTGCCTGCCTGCTCTGCTCAGACAACCTTCTGATGTCCTCTACTGAATCCTGGATAATGTATGAAAACAAAGTCCAAATGTCACAGAATGCTCAAACATGAGAGGAAGGGACAATTTTAAAGACAATCTCTAGAAAAGTATATTTTAAATGGCACTTCATTCCAAAGCTCTATTTGCAGGGGAGAAGAAAGGAAAGGTATGGAAACTGCCAACAAAGCAAAGGATGGCTGTAACAAGCACCAGAGAGGAACATAAAGGTGTAATTTATGTTAGTTATAGCAAGGAGACACAAATCCTTTTCTCCCCCATTGGTTGGAGAAATGTACACAACTTTTAAAATTTCCCCACGGAAGACAATCAAAAAGCACTGAGAATGTGTGTGATGTATCTCAGGCTTAAAAAGGAATGTCATATTATTAAAGGTTTTGTGTATTATTTATGGTGAGGGACGTAGCATAGTATGCTGCTTCATGGGGAAGGCGGGGGTATAAACTAAATAAATAAATAATAATCTTGTCAGATTTCAGAAGAAGGTATGAGCCTGCTTCATGGGGAGGGTGGGATATAAATTAAAAAATTAAATAATTCCAGGGAAGTCAGCATGGTTTTGACCCCAACAGATCTTGTCAGACCAACCTGGTTTCCTTCTTTGATTGTGTGATGAGCTTACTACATCGTGGGAACTCTGTTGATGTGATTTACCTGGATTTCAGTAAAGCTTTTGATAAGGTTCCCCATGACAGTCTGATGGGCAAACTGGAAGACTGTGGACTAGACTTATAGGACAGTTCAGTGGATAGAGAACTGGTTAGAGGACCGCACCCAAAGAGTGGTGGTCAGTGGCGTTTCATCAGATTGGAGGGAGGTGTACAGTGGGGTGCAGCAGGGCTCAGTACTTTTCAATATTTTTTATCAATGATCTGGATGAAGGGGTAGAAGGGCTACTCATTAAATTTGCTGATGATACCAAATTAGGAGGAGTAGCAAACACCCAAGAAGATAGGGTTAAAATTCAACAAGACCTGAATACTCTGGAGAAGTGGGCAGTTGCAAACAGGATGCAATTCAACAAAGATAAATGCACATTATTACATCTGGGCGACAAAAATGTCAAGCAGAGATACTGGATGGGGGATACGTTTCTGGGGAATAGTGTATGTGAAAGAGATCTTGAGGTAAGAGTGGACTGTAAACTAAATATGAGCAGTCGGTGTGATGCGGTGGCAAAAAAGGCAAATTTAGTCTTGGGTTGTATTAGAAAGGCCATAGCATTGAAATCACAGGAAGTCATAGCCCCTCTGTATACTGCCTTGGTCAGGCCACACCTGGAGTACTGTGTGCAGTTCTGGAGGCCTCACTTCAAAAAGGATGTGGACAAAATCGAGAGGGTGCAGAAGAGAGTGATGAGGATGATCGGGGTCTGGAGACTGAGCCCTACGAGGAAAGGCTAAGGGCCATGGGAATGTTTAGTTTGGAGAAGAGGAGATTGAGGGGGGACATGATTGCTCTCTTTAAATATTTGAAAGGCTGTCATTTGGAGGAGGGCAAGGAGCTGTTCCAGTTGGCAGCAGAGGATAGGACCCGAAGCAACGGGTTTAAATTACATACAGAAAGGTATCGGCTGGATATCAGGAAAAACTTTTTCACGGTCAGAGTAGTTCAAAGGTGGAATCAGCTGCCTAAAGAGGTGGTTAGCTCTCCTTCACTGACAGCTTCCAAGAAGAGGCTGGACAAATATTTGTCAGAGATACTTTAGGCTGGTCCTGCATTGGGCAGGGGGTTGAACTAGATGGTCTGTATGGCCCCTTCCAACTCTATGATTCCATGATTCTACATAAATAAATATAGCCCAATCTTGTCAGATCTCAGCAGCTCAGCAGGGTCTGTTACTTAGGTGGGAGATTAAGGAAGACTTTGCAGAGGAAGGGAATGGCAAATTGCACCTGGGGAGGGGGGCTTTCCTTTTGTCTTCATCTCCTGTGAAAAAAGCTTCAGATTCAGGTATGTGGCCTCCCCCTCAAAAAAACATTTAAAGGGGCTCTTTGGGATTGCCGCTTGGGATTCAGACCCCAATGTGATGATGTCACTTTTGAGTGATGTCATCACATTCGGGACATCCCTGCCCCCTCCAAGAATGCCTCACAAAGTCCCCCACTAGAGAGGAGGCAGAACTCTAACTGGAGATGCTTGGGATTGAGCCTGGGACCTTCTGTATGTATAGCTTTAGCTGTACCACTGAGTCACAGTCCCACCTTAGTCAAATGTTGAGCAAACTGCCTGAATTTGAACAGTTCTATGTATGCTCACTTGTGCAAAAAATGCTTATTGTAAATGAGTCATCTCATATAGCTTTCCCACAGCTTCACACTGTCATTCCTGCCTCCCAATCTGCTCTATGTCATATTATTTAAGTACACAAAGCATAAAAGTTTCATAGTTAATGACTTACAGATGTGAGATGATTCCATGTGTCCCTTATGGCTGCCTTACTCAGTGTTTGTTTATGACAAAGGCAGAAAAAACTGCCTGGCTTTGAAACAATTTGAGCATGTGTATTCTTGCACTGACTCATGGGAATTGAATTTTATTCTCATCCCTATCCATTTAAATTATGTATCCATACAACTCAGACTTAGCATACGGTAACTGATCTGTGCTTTAAAAAAAGTTTTGTTGATGGCCCAATCATGATCCTCGAGATGCATACTTTCAGTGGTAATTGAGAAAGTTATGTCTGCTAAGTGTATAGGTGGCTGCAATTCTATGCAGCATATGAATTACATCTCTATATCTAATAGCCAAGGTGCCCCCTGCGTGCAGATATCTAAATCTGCACATCGGGGGCACCTGGGGGGCAGGGAGATTTTCCTGCACATTTGGGGCAATCCACAGATGTGCAGAAAAATCTGAAAAGTTAAAAAATATATACGGGGGATACTTAAATCCCCCCCAAAGTAAAAGAGCATTCCCTGCACATGCTGTTTTGCTGCCGCCACTGCTGGGGGGGGGAAGGCTTGGCGGGCCTCACTGCCGGCAGTGTTGGGGGAGGGGGGTGGCTTGGTGGGCCTCAGGCCTTGCTGTCACCGCTGATGCTGGGGGGAGGGGGGAGGGAGAAGGCTTGGTGGGCTGATGGGTCCGCCTGCTGGGCTCACCTCCTGCCACTTCCTCCTCCTGCAGAGCTCCTCCTTCTTCTGCAGGCCAGGAGCTGTGAGAAATACTCCCCCCGCAAGTATCGTGGGTCCCCCTTCTTGTATAGTTTATTTATCAAGACACCATGTATCCATGACAATCTAGCACAGCAAGCAAGAAAACCTGTAGAAGTGGTTCCTGCAGAGGCTCAAGGCACATGAGTATGGCATTTGAGACAAAAATTGGGAAAACTGTTGCTTTCTTAGAAGAGTTACAGTGGCTGTTTTGCTGTTTTATTAATATGTTAATAATTAATAAAATTAATAATTAATAATGTGTCTTTGTCAGCTACTTCAGGCCCATTTTGGGAGAGTGTGAGGTATGAGTGTTTTAAACAAAAACTTAACTAAAGCATATAAACTGTCAACTCTAACAAATAATGACAGATCCGGAAAACTATGTGTCCTTGTGTGATCTAAAAGAGTTCTGTGTGTCCTTCTAAGGACTTAGAACATGTAGTCAGGAAGGAAAAGAAAGCTCACAATAAAGAATAGATTACTGCACACTGAAGCCCCATTGATTTCAGTAGGTCTTAAAGCTTGCCTTGGGGTCCTCAAACATGTATTCTGAGTTTTGTGCTGAGAACTTAGGGTGTTGCTAAGCAGCAAATGGTTCTTTTCCCCCTAGGGATTTCAAAAGCAGTGAATACACCAGTGGTGGAAGGAAAACAGTTTTATTCTTCATAAATTACCAGCATAAAGAGCAAATAATAAACAGTTATACCCACATCCCTTTCAGCTGCAGGAATTCCAACAATAGCAGTGGGTAGACTCTTGGGTGTCAGCCAAAGTGCTCAGCACTATCCTGCACTCTGGTCTGAGTTGAAGTTCCAATGGAAACAAAGTAACTCCCCTTAACTTATAGATTATACTGTGTGTGTGTGGGGGGGAAATACAGTCTAGTACTTCACCTAGCAAATAGCATCCCCCAAGTCTATTTCAGGTCAAGGAAATGGTGTTCAAGGAAGCCTTTAATGTACTATGGCCTCGATCCAACCTGGGCCTATCCATATCTGGGCTTGTTACCATCATGAAACTCACAATACGCACAAAGCTGGGAACTCCCAGAGAGGAACTGGGGAGTAGAGACAGAAGCAATGGTGCATGCCAGCACACAATGACACTTCTAGTCAGGGGTGACACTCTACAACATCACGCCTGCTATAATGATGCCACTTCTGGTTTCACCCAAAGTGATGTTGTGCACTGGCACCTTTCCATCCCCCCCAATTTTTTCCCTTTGGCCTTAGATATGTTGGTGGGAAAATGAGACAAGTTGCAGGAAGATTCCCACTTTAGCAGGAGCGCTTGCCTGATACAAACTAAGAAAAACATAATGGGCAGTTAATCTCTTAAACGCACATAAGTGTGTACAGAATTGAGATCAAATTATTCTTAAGAATAAGGCCTGTTGTGGAAATAAATATAAGCTCTAGAAAGAGGCTCTGGGTGGGTACCCCGGCCTTGGGCACTCAGCATCAGTTTGCTATAGTGACCTCAGCAGGGTATAATGACACAGAGTCCAGCGTTTTCTCCAGTGGAACTGATTTCTGCCATCTGAAGAACAGTTGTAATTTTGAGTGATCTCCAGCCCTCACCTGGAGATTGGCAACAATGATTCCCCAGGAGGAAATGGCTGGTTTGGAGGGTGGAGTCTATGACATTGTACCTGTCTGAGGTCCTGCCACTCCTCAAACCCCACCCTCTCCAGGCTCCACCCCTCAAATCTCCAGGAATTTCCCAACCTGGAGTTGGCAATGCTATTTCATTCCCAGCCAACCATCAACATACCATTATCTGCCCTTCTGACTTCAGGTTTCCATTTCCTCCCCCCTTCCTGCAGCCTTTACTTAGGAAAGTCTTTATCCGCAGTAAGGACCAAAGCAGCCCACATCATTCTCCTCTCCCCCTTTTTGATCTGCACAACAACCATGTGTAGAATGTTAGGCTGAAAGTCTGTGAGTGGTAGATCACCCAATTAGCTTCAGCAGCAAGAACATGGGTCTGGCAGACCTTGCTCTGAAGTGCTAACTGCTATGTCACACTGGCTATCATGGGGGAGCCACCTCAGCAGAGTAGAATGACACAGAGTCCACCATTTTCTCCAGGGGAACTGATCTCTGCTATCTGGAGAGCAGTTTTAATTCTTAGTGATCTCCAGCCCTCACCTGAAGATTGGCAACAATGGTTCCCCAGTAGGACAAGTACAGTCTTTCTCTGCAGTTGGGATCAAAGCAGCTTACTTCATTTTCCTCTCCCCCTTTTGATCTGCACAACAATCCTGTGAGGTAGGTTAGGCTGAAAGTCTGTGACTGGTCCAAAATAACTGCTTTGGAGGGCAGACTCTATGGCATTCTGTTCAGCTGAGGCCTCTCCCCTCCCCTAACTCTGGTTCCCATAGAGTCCACCACAAAATCTCTAGGAATTTCCCAACCTGGAACTGGCAGCCTTAGTCAGAACTGGCTTCAATAAGATCCATACAAAGGCCAATGTAGGCCTGCCCCTGCCTTTTTACTGACAGAACCAAGCTTGGTTGCCTAGCAACAGCCACTGAAGGGAAAGTGAGCCACACAGCAGTTTTGGCAGTTTATTCAGACATGAAATAGCCAGGCTGGCAGTGGGCAGAGGACAGGAGCTGGCCCAGCACCTAACCAATGGGACGTGAGTACTCTTGAGTGGCGGTTGATGGGCCAATGGCTGATGGAGCACACAGCACAGCCAATGGGAGAGCCGGAAAGTACCAATACGCTGGGCTTTTATATATATTTATATAGGATGAACTGCTATTACAAAACTAACAATACTAGTTGCAGCAATAATAAAACAATCTCTTCCCCCATACAACAAACAGATATAATAAGCTTCATTCAAAAATCAACAGCAGCTATAGTCCTCTTCACAAGTTACACTGAGCACATTTAGGATCTATATACAATGTATACTTGATTTCTCTTTATACATGTATTCAGTAATTCTCACATTACATTCAACACATGTACAGCAGAATGGGCTATATAAACCCTACATTGATCCAGATACTGGGCCTGGGTTTCATTTGTAAAGTGAATACATGTGGGCTCTTTCTTACAAAAATATGTGCACTTGTATACCTGCATGATGTGCATTCGTGCAGGGCATACATGTGTTCACTGTATTATATAGACAGGGCTACTATTTGTTTGGAATACACCATCAAAAACCTGTTTGAATACAATATAATAAAGACCTAAAATGGCATTACCAAACCACTCCTGCTTCTCATACCATCCCTGGCAAATTTCACTTACAGATTGCTTTCTCCAATTGACTGTGGTAAAAATGAAAAGTCACCATTGGTGGGGAAAACAAAGGAAAATGCCACAGCTGCACCAGAGTTTTTCTTTGCGTATCTTGGATTGCATCCTGTGTTTTCACTTAGCAAAACACAAGCAATGAGAGTAATATTTGCAGGAATTTTTGCAATCAGCTTATTGCCCTTAAAATACTGGTGTGTGTGTGTGTGGGGGGGGGGTTATTGGAAAAAAGCATATTATGCAAATTTATATTGATTTTAAAATGTCATTAATAATGCCCCTTAACATATTCAGGGCAACTGGAAGATCTACACAAGTGTCATTCATACTTTTTAAATTTTTCAGTATCACATTTTAGGAAAGGCCTTCAGTTTGATGGTTATGCCTTTTCTTACTCTGAGGTTTAGATAAACTCATAAATTAGCTTTACAGGAACTATATGTGGTGTCACCTCATGTGAAAGTCTTGCAGACATCCCAAATATAGTTCTGCAACATCCTTGCATTAAGATCACACGGTGTCATTCAAAAGTCAATGACATGTAAGCAATACTTACATGGCTTAATTTAACAGAACTCCTAAAATATTTCCAATCCCCATTACCACTCAGTAGCCAGATGTTGGATGGCCAGCCTCTCTGTGACATCACAACAACTAAACCAGCAGTTCGTAAACTTTCTGAGCCCGTGGGCACCTTTGGAATTTTGTGAGGGTATATTGAGTGTTACCCCCAAAATGGCTGTCAAAGGAGGTGGAGCCAAACTTCAAATGGCTGCTACAGGAGGTGGAGCCAAACACAATACCTCCCTCCTTGCTTTGCAAAAGAATCACATGGCAACCACAATGAGCATATAAAACTGCCTTATTCAGAGTCCAACCATTAAGTAAGTGCTATTTCTACCTTGGAGAAGGAGGAGGTGAGATTCTGCTACTGAACACCTATCTCCCCTCATGCAACAGTCCAGCTCCTTGGACTCAGAGACTAGAAAAGCCCAGCTACCTCTTGACTTTGCAAAAGAAGCTCATGGTAAGTCAGTCTGGCCCAAAAGGAGAATGGAATGACACTCTAGATAAGGAAAGTCTGGGTGCAGCTTACCAGTCCTCCTGATCTTCCAGTGTCTCTGGCTGCTATTACAGGTGTTGAAAACCCATCCATTTGAATGAAGGCAGCTAATAACAAGTGCTGTCTAACAATGCCCCCACATTGTGAAAAACTTTGGGAAACTCTGAAATAAACCAATGGTAGTACATGGCACCTTACCTACCTAACCTTTATGTGACATCACAGCAAACTGGCACAAAAGGCATCCAAAGAAAAAGGGCAGGACAACTGAAGAAACTGATGAGGAGTGATCTGCAGGATCACCCAGACTAGCTTGATCATGCACTTTTTATTGCTTCTTGCTGTGAAAAAGATTTCATTCTGGGCAGTTTGCTACAATCCTCCACTGTACAAAATATTTTCTTTATATCACAGTGATCATTTTGGATGACCTGCAGGCTATAAATATTTTAGGGGGGAAGTTTTTGTGAACTCTTTCGGAATCTCACATTAGGGGCTGGCTCCAGAGGGGATTGAAGTCAGGCACTTGCTAGGGCATCAGGTAGGGTGGGGTTTATAATGAGGACAATCAAGAAAGTTGATTCAAGCACACCCGTCTGCCCATCACCAACTTCCCATCCCACCTGTCACTTTCCTACATAGCCACCTACTTTTCCTCTGCCTCACTTGTCTCATCTTTTGCAGAGCTACCAAGAGGCAGGACTGGGTGGGGGGGACAAAATTCACAGGGCCCATGTCAGCTGGAGGGCCCCTGAAGCCAGCATCATGCTGCAGTCACAGAATGCATTTACTTTTAAAAATTGATAATGCAGTTCTGTCCTGCAGCTGCTAGGGCCCTGGTGGCAAACCCATGGCACACATGCCAGTGGTGGCACTCAGAGCCCTCTCTGTGGGCGCACGTGCCATCACCCCAGCTGTCCGGGCGGCCCCCGATTGGGCAGTTTGAATGGAGGGTGAGGGCCACGCAAGGCAGACATTGAGCCAGCAGGGGAAGAGAAGCCGGCTGCGCCCATCAGTATTCAGGTTAAATTGCTGTGTTGGCACTTTGTGATAAATAAGTGGGTTTGGGGTTGCAGTTATGGCACTCGGTCTCTAGAAGGTTCGCCATCACTGTGCTAGGGGTACAGGGAAGGCAGAACACAATAAAGAAAAGTTTTTCCGACTCTGCTAGCTGGGCCTTTCTACCATGTTTACTACGAGGTTGAGGGAAACTCTTGGGTTTTCTGCTAAACTCATCAACCATGCCAGCACTGGAGCAAGGCAAGACTAGCCAAGACAAGCTACAGTCATTGCCAGGAAGCAGCCTCCTTAATAAAGTCATTATCTCCAGCAGTCAATGGTTTCCCTCCTCCTTTAGTTCCACCGACCTCCATCAATGTGTCTGTTCATTAGGGGTGGGCATGAACCAGAAAAATAGGGGGTCATGGAGGTTTGTGGTTTAGGGTTTTCACAAACTTCTCCATTACACAAACCAGTTTGTGCTTCAGGGAGTTCATGGAGCTGCAGCCACACCCAGAAGTGAACTCCAAAGGCATTTAGATGGCTGTGACATGACCCGGATGTGGGCTCCGAAGGCATTGAAATGCTTTTGGAGCTCAGTTGAGCCATGGCCCCACCCAGAAGTGAGCCCCAAAGGCATTTAAATGCCTTCAGAGCCCACCTCCAGGTCAGCCCAACTGAGCTCACTCTCAGAGCTCAGCCAGGCTGGTCCAACCCAGAGGTGGGCTCCAGAGGGATTTAAATGCCTTCAGAGCTCACTCAGGTGAGGCCACAGGCTGGTGGCAGGCTCTGGCAACATTTAAATGCTTTTTGAGCTCACTTCTGGTCAGCCACCAGCCTGGAAGTAAGCTCTAAAGGTATTTAGATGCCTTTAGAGCCTGCATGAACCCTCCCACAAATCTCAAAAGACCTCCATGAAAAAAACATGGAGGGTTGTGTGGTGGATCATGGGAAATACATTCTCCCAAACCCCTGGTTCACAAACCACCAATCGACCTGGTTCATGCTTGAACTGGGGTTCGTTTATTGGTTTGTGCCCATCCCTACTGCTCATCCAGTTCTGGCAAAAGGGCAGCCCTGTTAGTGTGTATTAGCAAAACAGGAAAACCTTTGGTTGTCTTTTCATTAATGTCTGTTTCCCACACTTTGCTCCTACTCTGCTTTTCTTCTTCCTGGTGTGATCTGCCATTCCTCTACCTCCACTTCTAATTCCCCCCTCACTTATTTTTCAGTCTTGGTCACAACTCTTCATCCATCCTGGTTGACAACTTAGAATGTATTTAATAGCAGTATAGGAAGCAAACTTTTGTTAATAATATACACAGGTAAGGGGGAGAATATTTCTCCATAATCTTTCAAAGAAGTATAAGGATGCTTCCTCCCCCTCCACCCTTCACATACATGATAATAGAATGTCAGTTTGCCTCCGTGGTAATAAATGAGGAATAGACGTTAGAATTTAGCTTAGTTTATATTGCAAATCTTTATCCAGGAGGCCATGGTGGCTCTTGGCAGTCCAGAGAGTCAGCCATCATTCTAGGTTTGCATGAAGTTCCCAAGCTCAGAGGTAAGTGAGAGACTCTTCAGTGAGCACACTCCCCCACCACTTTCAGGCTCAAGGTACCAAATAAGGTATCTCTTGCTGGACTCCTAAACTACTAGAATGGTCACTGTCTATAGTTCACCAATGGTAATTTGGTTTTGGGCTACCATATTCAGCTTTACTACAAAAATTTTGGGTGATCCTATTTTTCTTTAATTTGTATACTGAATGGGGAGCTGCATGGGTTCATTTTTTTCTGACTAAGATGTGGTTTTGGAGCTCTGTGGTGGTTAACAGAGGTAGTTTAGGGAAATGGATGTATGCAAGTCCCCCAATCTCTGCTATACACAGCACAGATGAATGAGTTTTCTTCTAGTGTTATAATAGCAAAAATGACTTCATTAGATGGAAATGCCTGGAGGATATTTGGTCACATACGAGAGTGCAATGCAGCCCTGCAGATTAGTATATACTTTTCCACTGGACTCACAATGTTGTTCTTGCCTTCCTATCTATTTAATTGTCATTTGAACACCAGATGTCCTGTATAGCCCTCAGGGGGTTAGCCTTTTTTAGTTTGTATTGTTTCATTGCTCTCCTGATTAGAAAGCAAACTGACTTTAATTATGCCATACAATGTGGCCTGTTACTGTCTTGCATGTCTATTTATGTTGTTTAGCTTTGTACATGCACATACAGAGATATAAAGAATTTTAAAAAGCTAGAGTCCAGATTAAAGGAATATAGTAGGAAGGGTTTTTGTCTACCATAACATGATTATACCCTTCTGCGGCCCTGCCTGGAGCATCTGGACATCATAAGTGTCTTTGATGGGCAGCAGAGGCTCCCTAGACACAATGGTGCTCCTTAAGTATCTCCTTATTGGAATAAGCAATGTCTACATGGGCTTCCATGCAACCACAGTTCCCTTCACTGGCCCACTTTTGCCCCATCAAAACCTCAGAGCTATGCCTCTGCCTTGGGACAGTTCTACCTGGCCTGCCCAGACCTAGTAGCCTTAGCTGGCCCCAGCTCCTCCTTTAGGTTTCCCTCTGCCTTTCCCAACCAGCTTGCCTTTCTCAACCCCCCCCCCTTATATCTCCTGACTCTTTCTTTTTCATCCATGGGGCTCCACCCACATTGGCCAAGCCCAGCACTGCCCATCCCTTCTCTGAGTTCTGTTCTTCTCTTAACCCCTTCTTTGCCTTCCTCCATCCTATTTGAGTTTGCATAAGGCTAGCCAGAGTCCCTTGTTGATCCCATACCCCCTGCTAATGCCCTGAACTGGCAAACCTCCTGCATCTGCTGCTATATTCAGCCTATGGTTGCCAGCTCCAAACTGGGGAATTCCTGAGACTTGGGGGTGGAGCCTGGGGAATTTTTGCAGGGGAGGGACCTTAGTGCAGCATTATACCATATAGCCCATTCTCCAAAGTAGCCATTTTCTCCAGGGGAGCTCATCTATATAGTCTGGAGATCAGTTGGAATTCTGGGAAATCCCCATCTGAAGGTTAGCAGCCCTAGCTCAGATGCTGTCTGGTGGGAAGAAGATTCTCCTGCTGGTGGTGCACCCCCACTCCTGCCTTCTCAAGAGGTATCTTGCTCTGTCCTGGAACAGCTGCTGTCTTTGGCCCAGTAGGTGGGGCCTCCTCTGCTGCCCCTGTGCCACACTGTCTCCCAACCCTTAATAGGTATAGAGTTAAATTAGGCCATATTTTTATTGAGGGTCTACAGAAACCTATGTGTAAATCAATCCAGACTATCAGATTCATCCTTCTGAGTATCCTTTCTTCCCTCAGGTCACAACTGATTTATGGCAATCCCATAAAGTTTTCAAGGCAAGAGACATTCAGAGTCGGTTTGCCATTGCTTGCCTCTGCATCACAACCCTGGACTCCCTGGATGGTCTCCCATACAAATACTAACCAGGGCCAATCCTACTTAGCTTCCGAGATCTGAGTAAAAGAGAGGCCATCGTTTCCACTTCCCTTAATCTCAAATTATTATGATGAAACTAGCCAATTAACTGTAATTTCCAGTTTCACCAAGACTGGGGGTGCTAGATTTGCCAAGTCCCCCCGGGGGGCGGGGAAACCCCCGCCCCAGAGGCCCGTTTCCCGCCGCTGGTGGATCGGGCCCCGGGGGAAACTCCACCCTGATGTGCACATCGCCCAGAAGTGACGCAGGCACGCCGGCCATGCTGGGGGCAGGGCCACGGTCATCCGAGGGAAAACTCTATGGTTTTCCCTTGGATGGTCCCCCGCTGCAGCTGAATTCACACTTGGCAACCCTAGGGGGTACTGAAGTACCAGCCAGTTTGGATTGCATCCTAATCACCAGTCATGACAAGGCAGTGGATTTTCAGCAGCTGGTCTGATCACTCACAACTAATTGTGCTGGGCAAAACACCCACTGGTTTGGTTGCGAGCAGAGATCTGAATTTTTGATGATCAGTTCAATAGTGATCTGCTTGTGGGTTCAGCAGGTTGTTTCCCTGTATTCCTTCCTAACCATGCAGTACTGCTCAATTGGCTTTTTGCTCATTCACACAGCCCAATTGAGTTCTCCTACCCCCCTACCCCATTCTCGCTGCATAACTACTGTGCTCAGTGGGCATTTGTCTAAATAGATAATTAGATCACTCCAACATCATATAAATCCGTCATCAAAAATGATGTCTTTCAATAAAAACCTGCTCTTCAGTGTTTGTCTAAGTGGTCGCTAGGGACTCTAATGGCTGCTGATCAGTTTGAATTGGCAACATCTTTGCACTTTCACAGTTTTGGAAGAATTTGATGCAAAATGGTTCAACAGGCATTTGTAGTTGGTTTGGCATGAACCTAACAGAGCAGGTGGTTGGCTCATGTCTTCAAACATGGTTAGTTCAACCACTGAATTGAAGTTCAACCATTGAAGTTCAACCACTGAGAGCCAGTGTGGTGTAGTGGTTAAGAGTGGCGGACTCTAATCTGGAGAACTGGGTATGATTCCCCACTCTTCCACATTAAGCCAGCTGGGTGACCTTGGGTCAGTCACAGTTCTCTGAGAGCTCTTTCAGCCCCACCTACCTCACAGGGTTTCTCTTGTGCAGAGAGGAAGGGAAGGAGATTGTAAGCCTCTCTGAGACTCCTTTGGGTAGTGAAGAGCAGGGTATAAAACCAACTCTTCTTCTTCTTCTGAATGTGTTCCCAGAGAAACCTGCAGCATCCCTACTTTCTACTAGGCAACCAACTGTGTCATGAGCAAGGACTACTCAGCCCTGTCCTGGATAGCCCAGGCAAGCCCAATCTTGTCAGATCTTGGAAGCTAAGTGGGGCAGACCCTTGCAAGTATTTGATTGGAAACCTCCAAAGAATACCAGGGTTGGGAGTAAGAGGCAGGATATCAAGGCACTTCTCTGAATGTCCTCCATGCCCCAGTAGGAATTGCCAGAGGTTGCCATGATTTCCAGGCACAGGCGCACACACAAAAAATGCAAAGATACCAAAAAACAAGGACTGTTCTGGCTGATGCCTTCATGTTCCTAGCTAGCTAAAAAGGTAGCAAGCACAGCTACTACACAGCCGCAAATGTGTTCACAAGATGCTTGAGCTTCTTGCTGCCCAACTGAATAAATCTGGGGGTCAGCCCATTTGGAACACAACCATTGAACCAGGTAAATTTGATTGTTGGCCATGTTTAAAGCAAAACCTGTAGCATTCCTAACCCTGATGCTTTTCTTAAAGGTGTATTGGAGCTGCCTCACTCAGCTGACACTGAGATTCTGTATTTCATTTTTCCTCGATGTCTCCTTTGGAAATGTCAGAGTTTGAAATAACCCTTCCTTCTTATTGAATACCATCCCTGCAAAAGCTATGAAAATAATACTAACACAACTAAATCAAATTAAATTACCACTCACTCCTCCATTTCAAGCACTAATCATCCAACTTTTCAGGTTTCAGTGGAATAGGATTGCATAGTAAGCAAAAAAAAAAAAAGCTCACTCTCTGTGTATATTCTCTGATATATGTAAATAGGAGAATATCCACTCCTCAAATAGTCATCAAGAGGTAAAGAGTAATAGCCTGTAGAATATGTGATAGTTTATGCGGTGGATGGAAATTGTGCCCGGTCATCTATTTCACGCCTTATGTGATTTAGGGGTAGGTCTGGCATTTCACATAGGTTATTATAGCCCAATGCATGCCTAGACAGTGGGCCCACCTCCCTGCTGTCTCTCTCCTCCTAAAGGAAAGACACAAAACTGGCATGTGAGACTGGGAAACAGAATACACAATAGGGAATAATTGTTTCTATTTTTTATAATTGATAAAACCAGGTATAGAATTTCACTGATGTTCTAACTTCAGATGGCGAATGATGCTACAAATGTACATACAAGGCTCTATGGTGATGTCTCACTGCTCAAAGGAGATATCGTCATAACAGTATATTTTATATCTCTCCTGGTATTTTGGCAGTGTTTATAGGGGGTGAGCTTATGTTTCAAAACAAAACATAGCATTGTGTGCTGAACATGTGTTAGCCGAATTGCTCTCAAAGAGAAACAATTGGAACAGTTTATCGGGATTCACCGTCTATGGTTTATGGAGGATGGCACTGATTCTGAGGTTCCCAATAAGAGACTGAGGCAGACTTCCTTAAAATAATTATGGTTTACTGGCTCACTTCACACAATAACACACAACAATCATAACACACAAGAACTAAGAAATAAAGAGAGAATAATTCAGTACAGTTGCAACTTGCAGGTAACTTTGGTTGATGCTTTGGGGTATAATTACCTAGCTGCTCCTGCGTGGCTCCAAACTTCAAGCGAAGTGGTAAGGATTGGGAGAAAATGGAAAAGAATAGTGAATGGACTCAGACCAGCTAAGACCACGTGCTAAGAAGTTCTAGCTGTGCACTGCTAGAACAAAGAGAGGGATGGGAAGGATTTGGGATAGAAAGCTGGATTGAAGGGTAAAGCAGGTTAAATAGAGGGCGTAGTTTGAGAGCACTGGGGGGTTTCAGGTAGAATGCTCAAGAGACCAAACTGGAGGTGCGTTTCTGATTATATCAGAGAGGGTCAGAGGAGGGGCCGGGGCCAGGAGATCTCCCCTTGTGATGCTGTGTTCGGTCATAGCCAAAAGGTCAGGGATTGGCTACTGTATTTCTCTGGGAGGGCCTGGGGTATGGCGGGCAATTTGAGAGCTAGTGGCTAATTCAATCAAGACACCTGGGCTAGGGGTATTCGTATGTAGATGGATGACTCATGTCCATGCAGCCAGGTTGAATAGGGTCTTTGTGAGTACGTGCTGTCCATTGGTGCGAGGGGGAGGGGGCCCCAGGAGGTAAGTTACCATGCGGTTGTTCTGAAATGGCGTTTGCTGCTTTCTGTGACCATGTGCTTGGAACGAAATGGAGTCTGCTGCTTGCTGTGGCCATGTGCTTAGAACGAAATGGCCTTTGCTGGACATGGGAACACCTCAGGAAAAACCACCATTACAGGAACACAGTCTTTGGTAAGTATCCCTATTGGGCGCTCACAGCATGTCAGTTTCTGGCACAGTCTGTCATTGGCACACTTCATCAGGTACAGCGATGGCACACTTCATCAGGTACAGTAACTCAGTTCATAAAAACACCATAGCAGGCATGTGGGCTTACACATGCCCAAAATCTTTCATCCTAGTACTTCAGTCTCAAAAGCAGGTATCACATTATACTGTATTTTGTACTTTGAATATTCCACTTTTGAAAACAGCTGCAGTGGCTGAGCTGATATTGAACACAAAATGTAGAATTGTGTCTTTCATATGGGAATCAATATGTCTGCCGTACTTAAATCAACCTCAATTTTCAAGAGAGACACCAGGTTACAAATCCTATGAAGCAAGCAAAAACTCAGACAAGTAGTTGTGCATTGTACATAACTTTGCAGTGTAAAGAAGGGGCATAATGTGCCAACTAAGCTACAGATTAGTGAGCTGAGGACTTGACTGTGTTAGGCATAGGGCTGCCAAATCCCCCTGGGGGACAGATTTCCCCCCGCTTTGGAGGCCCGATTTCCGCCGTGGCGGAATCGGGCCCCGGGGGGGACTCCGCCCCCCAAAGCTGCGTCACCAGAGGTGACGCAGGACATACAGCACGTTGGGGGCGTGGCCCAGATCGTTGGGGGGGAAACCATATGGTTCCCCCCGATGATCTGGGCCACGCCCCCAACGTGCCCTACGTCCTGTGTCACTTCAGGTGATGTTCTGGCGGCGCGCGCACGCGTGCAAAGCGCACACGCATCCACAGCATGCTCTTGGACTGAGGAAACGCTCCCCTGCCGGTAAGTAAATAAGATTTGGCAACCCTAGTTAGGCATCAGGATATCCATGAACAGAACTTCATAGTATTTTATGGGCAAATAGCAGCTTGTGGGATTGTTTGATCTGGATCAGGGCTGAAGTGCTAGAGAGAAGGATTTTAATGTATAGGCCACTGATAGAGCATATGCTTTGCATACAGAAGGTCCCAGATTCAGTCCCCTTACACACACCTCTCGTTGAAAGGATCAGGTAGTAGATAGGGTTGCCAGCTCCTGGTTGGGAAATTTCTGGAGATTTGAGAGTGGATCCTGGGGAGAGTGAGGTTGGGGAGAGATCTCAACAGGATTATAATGCCAGAGGCCACCCTCCAAAGCAGCCATTTTCTCCAGGTGAATTAATCTCTGTAGTCTGGAGATAGGGTTGCCTGGCAACTCACAGGAAGGCTGGGGGCAGGGACATGGGGGCCAATGGCATTATCTGCATCACTACATCACTTCTGGATTTTCCTTGGAAATGGCACAGTGGTGCAAATGACATCACTTTTTTTTTTAGTTTGTTTTTTCCTCACAGCTGCTGGGAGTGGCAGCGCCAGCCAGGGCTGCTGACAGGAGGCCTCCTGCCATTGCACAAAGCCTGGAAGTCCTATCTGAAGATGAATTGTAATTTCAGGAATTTTCCAGGCCTACCACAAGGTTGACAAACCTAGTAGCAAGTGATGTGAAAGACCTCTGCCTGAGACCCTGGAGAGCTGCTGCCAGTCAGCATAGACCACACTGACCTTGAAAGACCAATAAAAGCAAATGGCCATGTGGTCACTGGTCCCCAGGAAGTTTTAAACTAACACAATACTAGCACAGGGCAATACAAAAGAATTGACAGTTGGGCAATTTAGACATGATGGTTGGCAGGGAGTGACACCTCTTAGAGTAGGGGTTGAGACAAAGGAAAGGTTGCAGGTATCCAATCATGGCCCAGGGTTGATACTTTTTCACCCAAAGAGTGATTAACACATGGAATTCACTGCCACAGGAGGTGGTGGTGGCTACAAGCATGTATGGCTTCAAGAGGGAATTAGATAAACATACAGAGCAGAGGTCCATCAGTGGCTATTAGCCATAAGGTAGGAACTCTCAGTTAGGGGCAAGTGATGCACTGTATTTTTGGTGCTTGGGGGGCAACAGTGGGAGGGCTTCTAGTGCCCTGGCCCCACTGCTGGACCTCCTGCCACTGTGTGACAGAGTGTTGGACTGTATTTTTGGCCACTGTGTGACAGAGTGTTGGACCGGATGGGCCATTGGCCTGATCCAGCATTGGCTTATCTTACGTTCTTATGTTCTTATTAACAATCCGGTGCTAGGAAGGGGCATTATCTAGACGGCTGGCAGGAGGGCTTCATCTCTGTTATTGTCTTGAGCTGGGCTACAGTCTTTTGTTTGAGAATGACTCAGGTGAAAGAGGAATTTTTAGTTTTCCAGGTGAAGCTAACACCAAAGGTGGCGGTGGTGGGGAATGTTGCGTGGTGGAGAGAAAATTTTTCCATGGTTGCTTGCAGGAGCATCTGTCCTCTGTCAAGGCTTGGCTTCCTTCTCAGGTCTGCTACTGTTTCTGTGTTTATGGAGTCCAGGGAGGGTGGGCTGCATCACAGTACTTGCGCTGGTGCAGGGCTGCAGGGGCAGAAGTCTTCTGTAGTCACTGGTCGATGTCTGGTTTGGCATGCTTCTTGGGCACAAGGCTTCCCTTTGCCACAGTGTACATTCCAAAGTCCAGCATCAGGCACTCCACGTGGACCACAGTTCTGCCCATTGCCCTGGCACACACTTCCTCACAGTCCAGTAAAGCGGCGATTATTAAAAGAGTCTTTAATAATGTCATCTGAAATGGCTGCATGGCAACATTCTCACTTGATTTTTTATGTTATGTATTCTTGATTACAAAATACACATATGCCACATCAAGTAAAAAGTACAGGGATACTAAGCCAAGATGCATGTTTGTTTCTCCTATCAGGGTGTGAAGCCAGGTTATGAATCTCCAGGTATGGCTTGGAGATATTCGGGGATTACAACTGATATCCAGACTTCAGAGATCAGTTCCCCTGAAGAAAATGGCTACTTTGAAAGGTGGATTCTATGGTATTATATCCTGCTGAGGTCCCTCCACTCTCCAAACCCAGCCCTCCCCAGGCTGTATTCCCAAATCTTCAGGAATTTCCCAGCCCAGAGTTGGCAACCCTGGTTATAAAGCAAAAAAAAAAAAGGCAGTGGAGCTCATTCCAAGCTGATTTGGGCTAATCAGCCAAATCTTCCTTGGAACAACTGAGGATTTGGGTTTGGGCTTCATAGCAGGGTGGGAGAAAGGGAGAGTTGCAGCATCAGGATTTGACTCACAATTTTTCCCCAAAAGAAGACAAAAGCAAAAAAGAAACCCTGACCTAGGTCAGGCCTCTTCATCTTGACTCTCAGTCAGGACCAAAGCCTGCATACTGATGAACCAAAAATTCTGCCTTAAGCCTCTTGGTTTTTTAAACATAGAAATACCAGCCATCTACAGTCTCAGGCTGCAGTCCTGTTCATACCTACTAATGAGTAAGTTCCATTGAATGTAACAAGAATTTTTTATGACTAAACATGCATAGTGCTGTGTTAAGTATGTGGTCACTGTTACCCTCACCTATAGAGACAAGTGCTGGAAACTATGCTGAGCCTGTAGCCTCCTTTATTCTTTTGAGTTGGGTCATGATTTTGCTTTCTGTGCAGGAATCATTCCGGAGGAAGGCAAGAGATCTTAATTGTAACTGCAGATCACCTGACCACTTGCAGTGTTTACACCAGGAAAGTTAGCATTGCGAGAGCATTCTCTTCTCTCCTCCGCAGACACCCATGAGTGCTGCATATAGTCAGGGCTAGAAACCAGAAGTACAGGATGATGACAAGAGATTCACCACTGTGGTAGCTCTTTATTTGTCCAGCATCGTTGCAGTTCAAACGTCACTGTGTGTTTCAGAGAGCCCATCATGTGCTATCTGGGAAGGGAAGGAGGCTACTGCCAGTTAGGTGGATTGTAGCAAAAATGCTATGTAAATTATTTCTTACTCGGTTATACTGTGTGGACTGTTGCCCAAGGCGTCGAGAGTTGTGTCTGCTAGTGAGAGAAACTAGTGCAGAAAATATAACTCAATATTTAGATAAAAATATTATTGATTGTTCACAAGGTTTTCTCCGCAGCTCTCGGCGTCAGAAAAAACTGATGACCTGATTTTCTTCTCACTTCTCTAATGTGACTCAGGAGTGATTTCTAAAGTCAGTAATATTGATTATAACCACTGAGCACTAGAGCTAGAGCTCCACCACATTTCTATTTTACTATGTCGTTGGCTGTACATCTGCCTTCTGGAATTCAGTGTAGTGCAGTGTCATAAGGCATAGGCCCAACATGTTAAGTATTTAATGTCTGATGTCATTTCCTTGCTGCTCTCAATGTTCTTTTGAGCAGGACTTCTCGTATATTTCTGTTTTGCAAAAAGGGACACAGAAGAACAGGGGGGAATAAAAGGCTAAAAGAAATAGCCTATGTTTGTGCAAGCTCATTTGGCTACAAAGCAATCTTAAGGTCACTGTGTAGTATAGCATCAGAACGGTAACTCATAGATCTGTTCCTGCGGTTTTGATTCGCTGCAATTCCAGTAGCAGTCTGAAAAATAACTTATGCATACATAATATAGAGGAATTCAGATTATTTATTGCCAGTATTGTATTTTACAATGTGCTGAAATGGCACTGAAAAACAGGGAAATCAGGGCATCATTATTGCAAGCATGCTAGAGGAAAAGTCTGGTAAAGGAGCCTGAATACTGAGTAAGGAAAAAGTGATAGTTCCATTGGTAATACTCAGATATTGTTTGGTCAGCTGACAGTCATCAGTCTGAGACTTTCAACTGGGTATCTAATGCAGAGCTATGTTGCCCTGCATTATTACTGTAAGGCAAGGATCCGGGTTCTTGGACACAGGCTACTTCTGCCTGGTGCAGAAGCACAAAGTTGCAGCTCACCAGTCTAAATGGTCTTCTCTGAGGTGTATGACCTTGTTAATTAAGGTTGCCAGTTCCCCCCCCCCGGCCATTGACAGGGGGGCTGTAGGGTTGCCAGATCCAGGTTGGGGAACTTGTGGAGATTTGGGGGTAGCACCTGAGGAGGACAGGGACCTCAGTGGGGTACAGTGTTGTAGAGTGCACCCATGTTCTCCAGGGGAACTGATCTCTGTTTTCTGGAGTTGTGCTGTAATTCCCGGGGATCCCCAGGTCCCAACTGGAGGCCAGCATCCCTATATGTTAAACAATGCCATGGAGTTCAAGTTAGGCCTGTTTCTCCTTCTCCTCTCCAAATTTGTAAAGGGATATGTGGCTCAGTGGTTAAGACTCTGAGTTGGAGACCAGAAGCTCAGTAGCTTAGCAGTTCAAGACCCGAGCGCCATGTGACAGAGTGAGCTCCTGCCTCTGGCCCCAGCTCCTGCCAACCTAGCAGTTTGAAAGCAAGAAACTGCAAGTAGATAAATAGGAACCACTTTGGTGGAAAGGTAACAGTGTTCCGTGCACCTCGGCGTTTAGTCATGCCAGCCACATTACCACAGAAATGTCTTTGGACAGCGCTGGCTCTTCGGCTTGGAAACAGAGGTGAGCACCGCCCCCTGGAGTCGGACTCGACTGGCTATTGAGCAAGAGAAACCTTTATGCTGGGCCATAAAGGGGATCAGATTATCTGTGTCTCCCTTCTGTTTTCTACCACCCTACTCACTTCCCGTGGAGTGACAGTGTCAAGCTTCTTTATCAATATCAGTCAAGAGGAAGAACTAAATAGAGACAAGGGAGGTGCACATGAGAATCTGAACTTTTAAAAATATGTTTTTCTGATTTTTGGATTATTCAGTGATATATAATGCAGTCTGTTCCTGGTATCAATCTATTACAGGGAAACATCATTGGTACCATAAAACGGTTAGAGCCCAAAAGGTCCCAATGGTTGGGAGGGAGGGGGGAGCAGGGAGAGGAAGAAGGGAAGTATCTAGACAGTGATTCCAAAGAATACTTTTGGGGAAAATAAATTATCACCATTGCTCCATTTCATTTATTCCTGAAAGCATTATCTCAAGGCTGGTGCAATTTGCACTGCGTTCTCTTTCCTTCTCAAACTGTCACTCACACCTCCTCCTAGAATATATACTGGCTCCTCTTTTCATTGCAGTCTTCTGGAGTAGAGTAGTAGATGATTAATTCAGTGACATTATCTATTTCATTACAAGATTAATTACAAGGGAAGAAAAGAAGTGAAATGGAAAAATAAATCATTTTGGTAGAAAATCATATGCAACTATGGACTATGTGCCTTTTTATTGTTATTGATATTCCAAAAAAAGTAGCTAAATGATTCTAAGATATATGAGGAAAGCAAAAAAATGTGTTTATTTTGGGTGTTTCTGCATTTCATTTTTTCCTCCAGAGTAATTGTACTTAATTCAAAAGGCTTGGTAATAGCTTTGCTTACTTTGCTGTTAAAATTAAAATTTAATGAGGGGAAAAAAGCCTATGTTCACTGCAGTGTCTATGGTGATGAAAACTTTTTAAAGAAAGACTAGGAGCTGAGTCCAGCAGGAAAGCTAATGAAAGGAGCTGAATCTCTTCCTGTTCCCCTTCCCCTGGAAACCTACCGTGCATCCCCAAAATTCTCTCAGACAATCAAGGGAACTCTGTGAACAAAATATATTATAACACAGGAGGTTATTGTAAGGAGGGGGAAATCAGTTGAAATTGTTTTTTTCCCTACTATAACAGCAAAAACTCAGACATCTCAACTCTGTGAACCAGTTCCTGCTGCCTTCTTGTTCCTATTTCTCTCTGTTGGGAACATTATCAGTCACCCCCCAGCTCATCTTGAGGCGTGGCACCCAGTCACTAGGATATACCTCCCTCCCTTCAAGGGGACAACTTTTCCAATTGTGGCTGAACCCTCCTTACCACCTCTCTCTCATCATCTGCTCTTTAATTGCTGACTCTGGTTCTTTTAGAGTCAGCTCCTGTGGACCTTCTCTTCCATCCCTCTGTTTGAGTGAACTTAAAATGTTTTTCCAGCAATGCCAGGTGATAGATGACTGATTTATTATACAAATTCTCTACTGTAATATAAACAATTTAATTGCTGTGGACAGTTCCAGCACTAGAAATAAATAAATAAATGAGTCAAAATATAGCCAGAATAGCTAATATGCCTTTATGTGTTTAAAGAAACCCAGAGCATTTCAGTGTATCAAACACATCAGACATTTTGATATAATGTGTCAATATTGCTCAACTAACCATTTCAGTTGTGAGAAATGCCGTAACAGCTATGTAAAGTCCCAGAGTGTCCCAGAGTTTCCACAAATTCTTGTTACTAGTGAGCATTCTTTTTCGAAGCATTTGTTAGATGATATTCACTGGTATAACAGCATCATTTGTTTGTGAGATTCAATTTAACAGCTCAATTTGGATGGGAATTACATTGCCTTAAAATAAAGAGAACAGTGTATCATAGCAAAAAAAAAAAAAAACTATACGCCAACCCAATGCTTGTTTAAAATAAACTGAAAAGTTATTCTATTTCGTTTACAATAAAATAGGGATCAAATAGAAGAATACATATGAAGCATGCAAACCATAAATTTGTGTCTCCTTCAATATTCTTTATGTTTTTATTAATGTATCCATTGTTTTTTCTATATGACACGGTCTCAAACTGACATAAAATGTTAACACTAATCAACTAGAATCCCACTATGTCTAAACTGACATAAAATGTTAACACTAATCAACTAGAATCCCACTATGTCTAAACTGATAACCTGTTAGAACAATCAGAATAGTTCAAGCAGCAACAATAAAGCAACAATAGATAGGCAGGGTTGTTTTTTGTTTTGTTTTAAAAAAAATACAAATTAGATTTTATCTGACAGTAGATGGTTGGTAACCAAGAGTTCTCCTGGCAGCTGTCCCTAGCCAAGGTATTCCACAGGATAGATACTACCTGTTCAAGAATTACTACCCTTCCCACACAAACAGGATGAAACCACAGAAGCAGCTCAAATAAGCCAAGCTGAAACCCTCTAGCATGGACAACAGAAAAGTCAATGGCATACAAAGCCAGAACATTAAAATGATGCAGCCCTGGGCTGAAAATATTACTCATGATATCACCAATGTCCATAATAGCTGGTTTCAGATTACAAATGTTTGCCTCCAAATTGCAAGTTTTGTGGTCTATGAGTTCCCCGCATTTAGATTGACACCTAATCTGTAGTAATCTGCATATACGCTGTACAGCCCACCCAGGCCAGTCCAGGATGAGAGGGAATCCTGTACTTTTCAGTACATTAAACAACAAATCATGAGATGGTCTATACCCTCTCTGGTTTCAGAACAATTTGCCACCAGAATCTCTCTTCAATAGTCCTTGCTTTTCCTAAGGGAGAGATTCAGCCCTTAGTTGGCATCTGGGACCGAACACGTTAGCAACTCAATCCAGAGATGCACACTTTTACTCTTACCAAGGTAGCGTAAGTGGTTGGGGTTAGCCACAAGATTTAGCCTCGGAGTTCAAGTTACAACCTCAGAGACCATTAGAAATAAGAAGGATCTTTATTCAGTACAGAGCACAGCAAACAGACTAGGAGATTATAAAATAACAAAGGCTAGGGCAATTTGTCTGAACTACACATTAAAGAGATTCAAAGTTAACACATTCAGGAACATCCAACAGTCCAACTATATACCAAGGGGATTTTGAAGGGAAATCCCATCTTGCACAAGCATGTGGTCCAATTCACAAAGCAGGTCTTTGTTTTCCAAGAGACAGCATTTCAGGTGCAATAAAACAGACAATGACAAGAGGAGGAAGGGAGAGCTAAGAGAACAAGAGACTCGAGAACAGGAAGAAGAGAGTCACTCCCATAGGGATCAAACAATTATACCCCAAGCTAATCATGACTAGTTTGGCATGAAAGTGTGAAAGAATGTGGGTTTATGGCATGGCTATTGAGGCCATGTGGCCTCACCATTTGGCTTGCAACAGGAAACAAGACACAGCATGTTATCAAAAGACATCATAGGAGAAGGCATGTGAATATAGAAGCAATATTTCCATACATACACCCATTCATGTATTTTGCTGCTGCAGCAGGTACAGGGGAAACTTAGGTCTCTCTCTCTCTTTCCCTCTCAGGTGCCTTGAACATGGTGAGGGCAGTGTTCAATAACCTTGAGAGATACTGCTTGGGAAATAGAGATTCAATTTTATCTGACATTAGATGGTAACCAAGAATTCTTCTCCTGGCAGCTGTCCCTAGCCAAGGTATTCCACATATTTCCTTAAAGAACATGCTTAGTAAGAACATATTTCCATGATAAGGTGCTCTGAGAACACGACATTTCCAGCATCTCTGGCACCTGCCATAGTGAAGAAAGGAGAATGACTCTTTCTACTTTGCTGTTGTTACCACTGCAGCTGCCAGGTAAGAAGAAAGGGGGGGGCTCAGTCTCTGATTGAGGAGAATGGTTTAATTAGGGGCAGGCCTGGTTTTAGCAAGTGAACAGGGATTCTCTGCACTATCTGCTTTCACCTTTTTTTTACATTTTACATTTTGATATTTTTATTTATTATTTGTATTTATAGGCCACCCATCCCGCAAGCTCTAATTCTCAGGACAGGACCAAGAGGACTGAGAAATTCATGCATCTCGAGAGTTATCCCTCCCCTTGGTCATTTCGTTGCTGCTCATCCCAGATGCAGTTAGGCAAAGGAGATCTTCAAAGGAGATCTTGGGAATCAAAGGATGAGCAACATACACGGCTGTATGCAGAGAAAAAATGGCTATAAATTTGGACCCAGGATTCAAGGGAAAAGGTTTACTGTGATTGCTGTTTGGGGGTAGTACATTACCAGTTAGGGGTTCATATCTCTGGGTTGTTGTTGTGTGTGTGGGGGGGTTGTATTCCAGATTTTCAGAACCATTATTTTCAATAGGGAACAAATTTGAGACACGGGGAAACATGTTTTTAAGGATAATGCCACCTCTGAACAAGATGCTCCCTGCCATCCTACTTGCAGAGCCACAGACTGGGATGGGGGGAAAATGGCCCTGGAAAAGGGCTCTGCCCCCACAAGGGAGGGAGGGAAGGAGAAAGAGTGAGCCAGAACTGCAGCTCTGCCATCATTCCCTATTAGAGGACTTTTTCAAGAAGCTGGAGTGGCTGCTTTTCAACCAAATGATATCAAAATTGCAAGGGAGTCAATACTACCTGTCTACTAAGGACCCACCCCTAACTTTCAAGCGAATTGGTGCAATGGGTCCAATTTTATGGGCCCCTGAACACAATGTCTCCAGCCATTTTACTTGTAGAGGAAAAAATAGCTCCACCCTCACAAAGGAGGGAAGAAGAAGGAGCAAGCCGAAACTGCAGCTCTGCAGGTCCTGTGCCTGGCTTGCATTGGCCATGAGATACCTTTCGGAGCCAGAGCCAATACCTTGGAAATTTAGATAATAAAAAAACAACAAGATGCATGCTGGTGGTGGTGGTGGTAAGTACATGAACATGAAAAAGGACAGATTTTCTGTGTGTGTGTGTGTTTCATAATGCCTATGAATCCCAGATTCATGTCACCATTCTATATTTTTGTCTCAGGAATTCCGGAAATCATAACCCTAGTTGCCTATCACTTATCACTCCCATATTGCTGCTGTTAGATGTTGCCAGGACAGCTGTATTGCTAGGACCAGTGCTCCCTCTAAGCTAAGTTAGTGTGAGCTAGCTCACAGTTTTTTAACCTCTGGCTCACACTTTTTTTCTTAGCTCAGGAAGGACAGCTCCAGAGAAAACTAATTTATGCAGTAGCGATATTGCTCACTCACAACTTTAATGCCAGCAGTTCACAAAGTAGAATTTTTGCTCACAAGACTCCACAGCTTAGAGGGAGCATTGCTCACAGGCAGTGTTTCCCCTAAGCTGAGTTAATGTGAGCTAGCTCAGAATTTTTAAGCCATTGGCTCACACATTTTTGTTTTAGCTCAGGAAGGATGGCTCCAGAGCAAACTAATTTTTGCAGTAGCCAAATCACTCGATCACAACTTTCATACTAGTAACTCACAAAGTAGGATTTTTGCTCATGATATCCCCCAGCTTAGAGGGAGCATTGGCTAAGACCCATGAGGGTGGCGGGAGGGAAGAAAGTGAAAAGTGATTTGGTTATATTAATTCACAGAACTTCATGGATTCTTTCCAAGCCACTTCATCATGTACATCAAGGTGAACCTCAAGAATGACAAGTGGTGGGGAACTTGGCAGGGATGGGGGAATGGGCAAGGACTAAATTCAGATGAGGTATAAAAAATCTGATGGCACAAGGAGTAGTTGTGTGTCATGTAGTTCATGCGGGGGATGTTGGAGGTGTTTTTTTCAGGAGGGACAACAAAAAGGACAGGGAGATGCTGATAATGAATGAAAGGTTAGCTAATAAGATACTTAATTTCAATTTGTACCACGTCCTTTCCTGCGCTTGAGACTGATAATGGCTATTGAACAATGACCCACAAAATAGCTTGAAGGAGCATGATGATACAGCTATATTGCTGATACTAAGCAGGTCTGTACCTGCATGGGAAGCCACCTGGGAATGACATATACACCTCTCTGAGCCCTTAGAAGAAGAATTGTTATGAAGTTACTCCCACCAGTGGAGGGAGCATTACTTAAAATAGGCAAATGGAAACCAAATGTATCTTTGACTGTTTTCAAGCAAAATATTAACAATTAAACCATAACGCTGTGGAAAGAATGATCAATCTTCAATGATCATTCTGTACAGGTACCAGTCTTCTGAATGAGGAAATGTCAGAAGTTTATTTATTCCACATCTTGATGAAAACCTTGTATTCCAGCTAGTCAATACTGTCTGTTAAGAACTTTACTTAAAATCACTCTAGTTATCCCTCAATAGATTAAATAAAGGATCACAATTATACAGAAAACACAAGAATATGTAAATGAGATTAAAAATAAAAAGACATACGTGCCATTTCTTCTCCTACCTAACCTGCATTTTAAAATGAAATGCAATTTTTGAAAGTTTTATGAAGCCTTTTCAGAAAAGATAAGATACTGGCTTCTGGTCTGGCCATTGCGAATGGCGGTCACAACTTCGGGAGGCTCCCGAAGGTGACTCGCCCACGCACGGTGAAGGGAGGGGATCCGCGTAAGCTGAGACCCTGACGAGCCCCAGGAAGGGGCTCCGACTCAGGGCACTCAGGGGATGGGCCTCTTTCCCGGCCCGAAGGTCAGAAATTGAGGCTCACCCCATGCCCCAATGGCCCTGCCGCTGCTGTGCCCCCATACGGGGACTAGCAACGCCACCGGACGTCACAGAGTGGTGAAGCGAAAGAGCGATTAAAAATGAAAGCAATCGGCAGAAAACGTGAGTTGACGATCAAAACAGAGGAAGAGAGATAAGTGCATTCCCCCCCATCAGAAAAGCGGGAGGGAGGAGGGGGAGAAACCCCCCCCCATGAATAGAGACTGTATTAATAGCGAGAAAAAGGGGGGAGTGAAAAATTGGAAGAGTGGTGTTACCTTGTGGTGAATTGTTTAAAGAGAGGCAGGGTAAATCATCCTTAAGCTGCGCGGCACGAACTTTTTAAAAGTAAACAATAAAACAAGATGCCGGGGCAGAAAAAGTTTCAG
Organism: Gekko japonicus; assembly: GCF_001447785.1. Classification (NCBI taxonomy): domain Eukaryota; kingdom Metazoa; phylum Chordata; class Lepidosauria; order Squamata; family Gekkonidae; genus Gekko; species Gekko japonicus. Next base: position 546,510 of record NW_015163106.1, on the reverse strand, counting down.
GAGAAGCTGCCGAAGAAGCTGGGAGGAACTTCTGGTTCTAGTCCCTGCCTCACTGAGCCGGCTATCAATCAACAAGACAGCGAGGTACTGCGCCCTCTGCTGGAGCGAATGCAAAAAATAAACCAAACATTGTCAAGCATGGAAAGTGTGCTCAGCAACCAGCAGAAGCAGTT